>NC_084484.1:105459151-105760088 GCF_030035675.1 Rhineura floridana | reverse complement strand
AAAGGTGAACCTATGTAATTGGCTCTTTCTAAAACCATACAAGAAATGAAACACAGCCATCCTTTACAATCCTCTTGAATATTAGGCAGGCGCCATCTCTGCTATCTTTTTAGCGCCTTTTGAAGACTTTCCTCTTTCAACAAGCCTTTTAAGCTGACACCTATCCCAGTCTGCATCTGTGTTAGAATTGCTGTTAATATGTGTTTTCTAAATAATGTTTGTAACCCTTTTTAAAAAGATGTCTTTAAAGGTTTTTTTTAAAATGTTTTTAACATTGTTTTGTTTTAATGTATTTTAGGGTCTGTCTTTATGATGTTTTAAAGAGTTTTTAGCACTTCTATTTGCTGCCCTGGGCTGGGAGGAAGGGTGGGATATAAATCAAATAATAAATAAATAAAATGCACACTTCTCTGAATTAGCCAATGCAGTTTTGCACTCAAGTAAGGCATACAAGATGAAAATACTGAGGTAAAGTGTCCATTAAAATATGGTGGAAAATATTAGTGAAAATAACATAAAACAGTGCATTATTTTAAGGGAAATTGCTTTGCGAAATATTTATATCAGGAAAAATTGCATAAAGCATGCATATTAGGAGAAATTTGGACTCAAATGCTGATGAATTTTATGAGGACTTTTAAAAAAACTGATATGGAAATGTAGAGAACTGAACTGGAAAAATGAGAAACAGAGAAACCAAATATGACACATTTGTCCATCCCTATTTATGGAGGAGCAAAAGATTCTCTTAGGGTAGCTAACTGTAATAAACTTGAGAATACTTGGAAGGAACTGTACAGCGTTTTATTATAAAAATCAGAAGAAGATTAAATTATGTGCAAATAAAATGTACATTTTGTTTGCCTAAGTTAGAACATAAATGGGAGAGACTTTCTGTGACTCAATAGGACACTTATTTTGGAAAGCCTTAGTCACTATTTCAAAGACTTGCATTTGGTGGTTTCTTAGATCCCTCTCTTAATAAAACAACCTTTTCAGATATGACATTTAAGAGACTACATCATTACAACATTCACAACTGACTGAAGTGATTTGTTGCTTAATATTTTGGCCTCTCTGTTTACAACTTTTTTTGTCCACCATATGTGATACATCTGATGACAGTAGGCTCTAGTCAACAAAATCTTCTGCTGCAATAAATCTTTTAAATCTTTTAGGTGCCACAGTCATTTTGGTGTTTGCTGTAACAGACTACTCCTTTGGAAAAGGCCCAGTCCAGCCCTACTATTAGACAGAGTGAAGGGGATGCCTCAGGCCACAAATATGGGGTGTTATGAAAGGACACCAAATTGTTACTTATTTATCATTATTGTATTTTTACTGCTGGGGACAGAGAGAAGCTCCTATGGGATTTTCTGACTCAGGTGCCCAAATAACTTGACCTCGATTTGCAGGGGTGGGTGCAATTTGGTACTCTGCCTCAGGCAGAAAAATGCCTTGCCGTGGCCCTGCTTCAAACATTGTTCAATGGGCAGAGCAATCCAAATGATAGAAAGCCAGCACATTTTATGCCAGGATAAATTACGCAGGTGTAACTTGTCCCTATTCCAGACTCCATTCAGGAGCAGGGCTACTGCTGCCTTTGCTGGCCCAAGCCTGGCAGACAGAAAACAAACCTTTAAAATAGAGTGTGACTTACATAAACTTTTTGCCAATGTAACTTTCTCTGGATTGCTAGGTCATTTAACTGAGCTGAACAAACAGCATTGCTTATGATCCTGTGGAGAGAATGATGGTGAAAGCATTCTAATATGGAATATGCTACAAGATAATACTACTTATCATCCTTTAATGTTTTGTGATTTGCACATAAATACTAACACACAGTTGTGTAGTGGCAAATTCAGAAATTCAGGGTCCCTTCATGATTGTCACCCATGCTCCCTCACAGTCACACCCCCTTTCCCACTTTTCCTCACCTTCCTTGCTCCCCATGTCCATACTCCATTAAAACAGATCAGAGCTTGGAAAAGTTACTTTTTTGAACTACAACTCCCATCAGCCCAATCCAGTGGCCATGCTGGCTGGGGCTGATGGGGGTTGTAGTTTACAAAAGTAACTTTTCCAAGCTCTGAAACAGATGTCGCTAGGAGCCAAGCAGCATGAAAGGCTGTGTGTTAGCTACTGAGAAGAGACTTCTCAGTGGCTTACTCACTTCCTTTCACTCTTATTGGCTCCAATCAGCACAAAAGGACAACAACTCTTCTTAGGGGCTAACACACTCCCCTTTCATACTGATTGGCCCATACATAGAGATCTGCCTGGGACCATGCTCTCAAAAAAGGAAGGGGTCTATGGTTCCGGTCAGCTACACCCCTGGTAACAAACTGAAAAAAAATCCTAAAGTGGTGCCACTTTACTTTTTAAAAAATGAAAAAAGGATTTTATAGTAACTGTAACTCCCATGCAAAAACCATATGTCAAAGAGCTGGAGAGATGTCTCAGATTCATAGTATCAATTTTAAAACAATTTTAAATTTTGTACACAGTACTTGTAACAGGCTATGTCAATGTGTCCTTTTTAGTGGGAATAGCACCTTCCAGTTTGAAGAATTTGCTAAGGGGATTCTGGTGATTCTTCGAAGGCTGCAGTCCTATGCACATTGAACTCAATGGGGCTTTCTTCGAGTAGACATATAGAATTGCACTTGGAATTTCTCCTCTTTACTTTTGGATAAGCTAGTTGCTGGCAAGTAATTATAGTATGCTTTAAAGGTGTATCATGCATTGATTCTACAGCATGAAGAATAATCTCATCTACCTATGCTAAGTAGGGTGTTCCAGTATGAGTCCTTCAGCAACAACAACAGACCTTTTGCAATGACAAAAGTTCAAAGACATGGTGGTGAGAGGGGAATAAACAAAAGACAAAATGGATAGATAGAAAGTATAAAGATTAAATTTCATTGGGAAGACTAAATAATCACTGTTGAATGATCATGTACTATAGATAGCAACATCACATTATCTTAATGCATCACTACACAGTGAAAAAAACATTACTTAGCTCAGTTGATAGAGTGCATTGTACAAATAGCTAGGACAGGACTGGACAACACACAGCATGTACACTGATGCCTGATTTGGTAGTATCAGTTTTTAATAGTGGACATTATACACAGCCTGTGTACAACTTGGGACCTGCAAAGCTGAAGGAACACCATCTCCCATATCACTAAGATCTTACTCAGAGTCCCTCCTCCACGAGGCCTTGCCATCTGAAGTGGGGCAGGTGCCAATGCGGGAGAGAGCCTGTTTAGTTGTGGCATTCCACCTGTGGAACTTTCTACCCAGAAAACTTCACCTGGCACTTATGTCAATGTCTTTTAGTGACAAGGACCTTTTTATCCTCCTCTCCCGTGTTTAATTTCTAGTGTATTTTTAAAATTCTGCCTTGAATGTTCTAAGTGCTGGCTTTTGATCATTGATCATTTGTGTGTATTGTCTTTTAATGAGTTATTCTAAGCTACTGGAAATTTTGAACTGAAAGAGAGAATAAATATGTATCTGAGACCTATGCAGATTGGGGAAAAGTAGGGAGAGAAATTGGCCTATGATGTGTGTGGGGATGTGGAGGTAGTTTGGTATTTGTGTTAGAAATATTAGCATTTAAGTTCAAGTCTGTGTGTAGTGTTTTGAGGAGGGGGATACACTCTCTACCTGTTCCTCTTCCTGTCACTTCCTGGAAAGAGTGTCTTTATTTCTTTAGTTGATGTGCATGGTGCCTATGTAAACCTTGGAAGTCTTAACATTTATCCCTGCACTGAGGTGGCCTTGGGTTATTATGTGACTGAAGTGCTGGCTAAGTGAAAGACTTTGTAAAAATCTGTTCCCCCCCCCCGATGTTGCCCTTGTTTTTCTTATGAGCGCACATCCCACTGAAAACTAACATGGTCCTAGGCTGAGTGTGAAAATTATAAAAGATCTCAGCAGGTGAGATGTGTAAACACAAACAGCATTGCCTTCAATGAAACAGAAAATGCAGTGGAAACTCCTGAGTGTAAAGGTTTAAAAAGAGCGGCTTGCTGGCATAGTCAAAGAAGAATAAACTCTGTAAGAAATAACTTTACTGTTGTTGTTCAAGCAGTATGTACATTGTCTAATTATGGGCATGCATAATAGGCGAGGCTATGCACACATAAACCTTTTCTCCACATAAAGAAAATTGTCTGTTCTAGAAACCCTGTCTGTTGTTTTACTTCCTATCTGGTGGGCGGGACTGGCTGTAGTTTTCTCCTACAGTGATATGTTGAAGACAAATAGACTCTCCGCTAGGCTTGATATAATAGTTTCTATTGCTAAGTTCATGAAGAAAGAATCACCAACCTTTGCTAAGATGGTCCCCTCCAGATGTTTTGGACTACAACTATGCTGGCTGGCACTAATGGGAGTTGTACTCCAAAACATCTGGAGGACACCACGTTGGCAAAGGCTGTCCTAGATGATAGCCAATGCTCACCTGGTAGCCTCAGAACCTATTTTCCCTGCTAGCATTTTACTGAAATTATCTTCTTTCTGACAAACCTCTAACATATCAAGGTCATGTGTTTAAATAAGCTGATAGTTTCCCCTTCCACAGCTCTAGAGCAGTTATGTAGAGGGGATTCAGGTATTTGCTGCATGCCCCAGAGAAAAAAAATAGTGTTCTTGTGAAATGGAAACATCTGACATTTCTCTGGTAACCTCTGTGTTCAAGAATGTGGTCAACTGATTTACTGTTATAAAGAGTTCACTGGAGGCAGCGTGCTATCAGATTCCCCCCCCCTTCAGTGTTTGCCTCTGGAGTAATAGGAAACATATTCAGATTCTTGAAGGCCACAAGATTATTCTCTGTATATTAGCAGATCAGAGACCAGCTGGTTCACACACACACACACACACATGGGGGGGGAGGGAAAGAGAGAGAGAACTTTTGTGTGATATAACATATTCACCAGGGCTTTTAAAGGAGAAATGGCAAGCAGTTAGCATGAGGTAACTAACTGTCTAGCAAGCATAAAAAAAGTTCAACCAATAGTCAGCAGCTACAGAGAAACAAAACATCTCACCTCAGAGAAACACATTTGTTTCTTGGTTGTTGTGAAACATCCAGAATAGAGCTGAGCCTAATTATCTTGAGTTTTGAGTTCCATGTTGAAATGTGAGTTTCACATTGAAATGTGCATGCTTGATCAGGGACATTATTTCAATTAATAACTAATATTCAGTGTAGTCCTTGAGGGCCAAACCAGCCATGAGCGTACATATTTGTATACAAATACTATCAGGTGGGACCAGGATTGATAATTATCAGAAGCGCAGCTGTTGTAGAAATGGGATTTCACCCCTTTCTTTCCTTTTGTGGCCCTGAGGAAAAGCTCTCTTTCAGAAGCTGATATTTGGCACCAGTGTGGGATTTCCTCCCAATGGCAGTACCTACTTCATAGGAAGCATTTTCCGCAAGACCCCAGCAGGGCAGGAGAGAGTTACATTTCCCACTCCACACCTATTGTAATCCTGATCATGATCATCCCCTCCAGATGATGCTATTTGCATTTTAAAAAACAACAACCCCACACAATATATCCAAAAGCATATTTAATGTCATCTGTAGTTTTGGCCCTGAGCAAACCCAGAGAGTAGAACTCAGCAAAACTCCTGAGGTTTGGGAGGAAGGGAATTGTACAGTCCATATGCTTCTTTGAGCAAGCTTGAGGACAATCTCCAACCTGAATAAGGTTTCTATGAAAGAACTTGCTTTCTTTAAAAGAGTCCCCTTAACTCATGTGCCTGTAGACAGGAGCAGGACTAGGGTAAGGATCTAATGGCTGGGGCAGGGATGGGAGAACCTATAACCTTCCTCATGTGGCTAGACTACAACCCCCATCATCTCTGACCCATTAGCTATGGGGTTGATGGGAGGTGAAGACCAACAACATCTGGAGGCCCCCACATTCCCCACTTCTAGGCTAGGAGGAGAGCAAGCACGCAATATAGAGAGGGCTTCTGACAAAGCTTTAGCTCATTTAGCTTGGGATCTTTCTTGACCTTTGTCAGACAAGCCAGAGGTTTCATGGCTCACAAGGCTTAGGAGTTTTCCACAGTTGTTGGCAGCTGGCTTGCTCAGGACTGCACTATTCCTGGGAATCTTAAAAATCAGCCTTTAGGGGCTTTTGTACAGCTCTTTCCAGGGTGGGTGGGATTAGATGAAAACCACACACACAAAAATGTTATTTTTGGCAATAACAAAATGAAAATAAAACTAAAGAGACTATTTCAGCTCAGTTCTTCTGATTCAGATTACTTTTATTCAATTGTAGCACTTCTTATTAGGGGAACCTGCATTTTTCCAGCACTCAAAGCACAATGTATTTCTGAGGAAATGCAATTTTCCCCAAATATATGCCAGCCCTGTCACAAGCACTTCTTTTCCAAATCAGAGAGCTTTTTGTGGAGACTGCTGTGAAAATGGAATGTAAGCAGGGCTTATATTCCATTTTCATTGATGCTTACTGGATAGGGTCTGTGACATTCCTGATAGCAGGAGTCAAACTTTCTACCCAACTTCATGCCCACCTGAAAGCATAAAACAAATACATTTAAAGACACAGAGTGAGTCTTACTGTACTTTTCAAGCATAAGAAAGTCAATCCAGAATCTCAAAACACAAAGAGAAAGTGCCAGCAAAGGTAATGTTCCCATCACCATCAATGCTATAATATCACAGACATTTTCTTTTCAACAGTTGTATATTCCCAATCTCTAGCGAACCCATGACTCTTTGCCACAAAGGTCACCATCACCTTCAATAGCAAGGTAAGGTTTGCAGCAAGGCACCACTTCCCATCTCATACGCAGATCTAGCCCTATCGTCAGGCCGTTGCCTCAGATGGCAGATCTGAGGGGTGTGGAGGCGTCGGCAGACAGAGCAGTGTGTGCAGTGTAGCCTGCTCTTAAGTTTGCCTGATGCCCTCTGGCATGGAAGAGGACACTGCCCCATTTGCAGTGCTAAAGTGGGAGTCAGTTGGCTTTTGCACTTGGAATGGGAAGAGGCATCATCTTATCCTTAAGACAGTCCTGCCCATATACACTGGGTCTACATAATTCTAGAAATCAAGGTCATAATATACTGTCACAGATATAAGGAGAAATAATGGAGCTAAGGTGTACTTTTCATTAAAAGCAGACAATATTGGTATTTCCTCTTAAGATCCTTGAGGAATCAGTGCAACTGCTGATGACAACTTTCAGCACATAGAAAATAGTCAATCAAACACTGAAGTATGGGTTTCAATATAAACCTTTTGATGTAAGACATTAAAATTCTGTGGTTACAAAACCAGAACTGTCGTTTTACTTTTCAAACTGTGAAAAATTCCTGTAGAGTCATGAAAAGTATTCAGTTCTATAAAAACAGGGGCAGATTAATTAAAGTATTTGTATTGTATACTTCTAATTCTGTGCAATAATATATCCTACAGATCTCTAGACACATGGGAGTTCCCTGGAATTAATGCCTGGAACATCAGATAAATTGTCAAAGTAGGTTTGATATAACATATTAACACCCCTTATATTACATGTTCATTGTGTGCCAACAAAAATTCCCTTTTAAAATGAAATGTTTCTAATAAAAAGGGGGTGGGTAAGGAGAATTGTATGGATTTGTTTTATGGATAAATGTGAAAGCACAACATGTAAGAAAGGAGGAACCGATCTCTAGAAAAGGAAGAACTCTGACAGTCAACTGGCAGCACGAAGTCCAGCTGAACCTCCAGTTTTATCACTGTTGGTAGTATATGTGTGTGTATATATTATTATATTTATATCCCACCCCTCTTCCATCATGGAGCCCAAGGCAGCATGCATGTGCTTCTCAGGCAGTCTCCCATCCAGGCACTGATCGGACCCCGAGCTGCTTATCTTCAGCAAGTTGGTGGCGTCATGTGCTTTCAAACCATGTTCCTCATGACTGACTGCTCATGACTGACTTTTTCTGATCCATCCTAATTTTACTTTCTGTGCATCTTTACAACCATCTGACTCACGAGAACCAGTGTGGTATAGTGGCTAGAATATTAGGCTCAGACCAAATACCCTGGATTCAAATTGCCAGTCATCCATGAAGCTAATAGTGACCTGTGGCCAGTCACCATTACTTAACCTAATCTACCTCATGGTGTTGCTATGAGAATAAAATGCATTACACATCCATGAGCTTCTTGGATAGAGCAAAAGATGCAAACAAAAGAAATAATGCTCAGATGTCAAAATTTCTTGACAATCACTTGGGGATTATGACAGTTCTAGAATCCAATTTGGATATTCCCTCCACACAATTGTAACTATGTGGAAGGGAACAGTGGAGTCAGTGGCCCTGCCACTGGTGGGCACACATGGGGGGCACTCATAAAGGGGAGCCGGCTGTACATGTGTAGGCTCCCCTGTGATTAGAAAATCTGATTGCATGGGGTCCCAATCACAGAGAAGCTTACTTGTGTGCAACAGGCTTCCCTTTGCAAAGTCCCCCAGTGTGTGCATAGTGTGTGTGTGGGTGTAGGGCAGTAGGGATGCAAGGGTAGTGCCAATGTGTGTAGTCACACTCTTTTCCTCTACACAATTACACTTGAGTGGAGGAAACAAACACTGAAGAGGGGTTTAGGTAAAGCTAGTATTCTGTTGATTACAGTGCCTAGCCCACTTCGTAGTGCTGAATACATCCACCATAGTCATGCTATTAAAAGAATGATGCAATATTCTGAAAACCGCATTTTTATGAAAAGGCAGACTTTCTATAATGTGATGGTGAAGAGCATGAACTATGAGCTGGGCTTCTGCATTAAAATCTCAGCTTAGCTATAAACTGGGGGGGTTAGGCAAGTCACTGTTGTTCAGCTATCTGTTCTATGGGGACTTCAGTTTGAGTTTACGTAACAAGAATTCCACTTAGTGTGGAGTCATATTAGAGCGAGCATGATGTAGTGGCTAGATTGTTCAATTTAGATCAGGGAGACCTTGGTTTAAATCCTGCCTAAACACAAACAATTCCTTCTTATAAGTCTAGTCACCATCTCTTTGACTAACCTATGTCATAAGCTATTTTGAGGATAAAAAGAAGTATATGTAGGCTGCCCTGAGCTCTTGCGGAGGGGGAAAGAGTGGGAAAAAGTGCAAGAGATAGTCAAGAGAATTCTTGGAATAATTCCTGATCTAAAAAACGTGATGCGATTTGAGTGCTTTTGGAAAAGGACCATGTAACTAGTATGTAAATATCTGCGAACGTGACAAGAACTCTTGACATGGGATTTTATGCATCTTTTATTCACTTGTTTTGCCTTTTGTTGATATCCTAAATTTGCTTGCATTTTAAGTAAAGGTCTCTGAGTCATGAATGATTGGGAGTGGTTTACACACATGTCCACCAGATAGGGTTAGTAACAGGACATCATGTTGAAAATCCAGTGTTTAGCATTCACAGGTCAGTTCATTGTGTTCTTGGCTTTTTGTCATGGCTTGCTCCGTACACGTGCAGAGTTCAAGCTTGTGACAAGGAGCACTTAATAACTTGCATCTGTCAGCTTTAGCTAATCTTTGAGGATGCTGTTGTTCCATTTCAACTTATTCTTTTGGCTCAAGGAAATGCAGATGGAGCGTACCACCCTGAACATATTTTTAGCTATTGCTTTGCAATGAGAAGGGATGTGATGCAACATAAGGCAGTATCCAAAGTATGGTATGTACTTGTCTCATGTCTCTTGATACATAGGACATCTGGTGATCCACACAGACATAGACACACACAGAGAGAGAGAGAGAGAGAGAGAGAGGGAGAGAGAGGGGCATACTGAAAAGCTTATATTGAAGTGTAGGTGGCTTAGCTTTTTGGGGTGCTCTAACAAGCGGTGTTTGCTAATTGCTTGATTAGTGATTTGATGTGCTGATGGTGATGACTTGTTTTGTCCTTTCAGTAGTTTATATACATATACTAAACAAAAAAAATCCACTTTAGAAGCAAACTGCACATTAAAAACCTTTCTAACTCTAGACATTATAATATAGCAGACCACTCTTTGTAGTTTAACTCCACATAACACCTATCATTTGGATTAAATGTTATCCTGTGTACATTTACTGTATTTTCTTTTCTACCAGATTTGCTAAGAATTGCCTTAAAGTGCAATGTTTGTTACCCTTTACCTTTATTCTTATCTTAAAGTTTAAGGGAAAGTTCATATTTCCACCTTATGTAGTGATCTTAGGCTGCAATCCTATACACACTTTCATATATACCTGGGAGTAAACTCCACTGAATCATTGGGTTAACTTCTGGAAAGGCATGGCTAGAATGCACTTTTAATATTACAAGAATAGATGGCAGCTTTTGATATTTCCTGTACACCTTGAAAATAGGTGTAGAGCTCAGATTGGTTTTCAAATATGGAATGTAAAATTTCATGATAAATACACATACCTAGTTTCAACAATAATATTCACATATTGTTTCTGCTCTCGAAAACAAGTTAGTTTTTTAAAAAAACTTGTCAAATGCATATAATGTTTTCTGATTTCATCTCAACAAGGATATTGCAGAGATAGAAAAGGTGCAGAAAAGGGCAATTAAAGTTATTATGGGCCAGAATACCTTCTGTGTGAGAAAGACTAAAACAATGAATACTTTTTGTGGTGGCTTTTTTACTGGTGATCCATGATATAGATCTATGATATCTTACATCGTCTGGAAAAAATGCACAGAGAGAAGTCTTTCTCTGTTATCCTATTAGAACTCAGGCTCATCCTATAGAATGTCTGGAAGGAGATCCAGGGCAGACAAATGGAAGTATTTCTTCATACAGTGCATAATTATGGTATAGGTAATTACCTCTGACATAGGTAATTCGGTCAGTGGGTAGCTGGGGAACAACTGTGCAAGAGGGATATTAACTTCACACCTTGCTTGAGAGCTTTGTAGAGGCATCTGGTTGGCCACTGTGGAAAACAGGATGCTGGGCATGCTGAGCCTTTGGTCTGATTCAGTAGGGCTCTTATGTTTTATGTTCATGTTTCATGCCAATCACTTCCATCCATGTTTAAGGCAGAATTTGACTGCCAGAATTTTAACTGGTATAGTCCACTGAATGTCTATCACACCAAAAGAGTTACATTGGCTGCCTATTCACTTTCAAGTCCAATTCAAGGTGCTGGTGCTTATCTTTAAAGCCCTAAATGGCTTGGAACCCAAATACCTGAAGGAGTGCATTCTCCTATACCAACCTGTTCATGCCTTAAGATCTTTAGATGAGGCCCTTCTCCATAGTGCCACCTCTAGAGGAGGTTCATTGCATTGCAATAAAGATGTGGCACCAATTCTGGGATAGCCTCCCCAAAGAGGTACAACTGGTACCAATGCACTACAATATTTTCATTGCCCAGACTTTTTAATGGCAACTTTAAGTCTGCACTCTAGTGTTAAAGTTATATTGCTTCCTCTCATTATTTTAACATTTTATTGTTTTGCTGCATTTGTATTTGGCATGAATAGTCACCCTCAAATCTGTTTGGATAAAAATGGTCTAGAAATATTTAAACTAAATAAATAAAATATCTCCTGCATTCTTCTAAAGCAGATATGTGGGTAAACCCACAAAAAAACCACACAGGATATCTCTCTCACACAAAATATTATGGTGTAAATTGGGGTAGAGAACAGGGTGCCACCAGGTGGTGTTGGACTACAACTCTCATACTCCCAGCCCATTGAACATGCTGGCTGAGGCTGATGGGAGTTGTAGTCCAACAACATCTGGAAGGCACCATGTTTGCTACCTTTAGATTAATGTTGTCACAGGAAATCAAGGAGACAGCTATGTCATGCAAACTAGCACTAGTTTTGATGATATGATAGTTTCATGATATGAAAACTGGACTCCTGGAAAGAAGGGCGGGATATAAATTTAATAAACAAATAAATAACCCATCTATGCCATAATTAACATCTCTTTTCTTTTCCCCTAGTCCCATGTGTTTATTGACCTGGGGGTACAACGGGCAGCCCAGATTATTGCCCAGAATTCTGCATTACCAAAGAGGGCAGTGAGCTGTCCAGTGGGTAAGGGCTCAAGGTGTTCCAGATAGTAGAAGAGGTGTCCAGCAAAGGATTCACACAGAGTACAACAGGATAAGGTGATGCTTCAGCAGTAAACTGAGCAAGTTTATAGCTGACTAGCAGCCTTGTACCTGGTGTTGCTTGGGAACTCTAAGAAACCACAACATCAGTGCAGTTTCAAAATCAGTGGTTAAAATCAGCATAGTAATGAATGGTTCAGTCCACCATTTTGATTCAAAGTGGCATCCAATTGTATCCAAACTAGGGATCGGTGATGAAATTGATTCAGTTCACATTTCAAGCTGAATCTATCAAATCTGCACATTCTGAAAAAAATATGAGAACTGAAACAGCCATCCTTCAAAAGTGACACTTATTCAAATTTTGCAATGCAGTTCACCAACCAATTTTTACAGAAATGCATATGTTAGGGGAAAGAGTGCACAAAAATGAATGTATGAGTGAAAAATAACATAAAATGCATTATATGTTGAGAAATTGCTTGCAACAATGTGTACATTAGTAAAAACTGCCTACAAAAATGTGTTTATTAGGAGAACTTCACACTAAAATGCTGGGGAATTTTCATGAGGATTTTTTTTAAAAAAAATCACAGATTGCTGCAGAAATATGGAGACCTAAATTTAAGATTGGGAAAATGAAAAACTGAGAGAACCGAAACTGACAAATCTTTCCATCCCTAATCCAAACAGACAAAAACCTGTTCCTTGAATGCAGGACCATCAGGCAAAATTTGGTTGCGAAGTGTCCAAATGCATAGTGAACAAACAACTTTCTAAATTATATGGAAGATTGTGCTGCCCCACAATGCATGACATCAAGGCATGTGAGGAATCATGTGACTTCTTCTCCATGAGTAGGGCTCAGTGATAGGAAATGGGCACTAACAAATGGACACCAACACCTTCAGCCCTTCCTCGGACAAGCCAGCTACTGGAGGTGATTTTGCAGACTCTGGAGCTAGTTTGTTGGATATGAGTGCATTTGTTCTCCCAAAACTGTGCAATTCTCCTTGATAGTGGGGTTGGGGTGGGTGGGTTATTGGTGTCTGCTGAGTCCCCTTGAACCCCATAGGGACTAGGGCTGGCAATAGGGTCTAGGTTTCATTTACTTCTAGGCTGCTTTCACACTGCATTTTATTCCGTTATTCTGACAATTCTTACCTGGTAATTTGCACATTATATTTGATCTTTCATGAGACGTACAAGCTAGTTCTGGAATTCTAGTGGAATATAGGGCAAGTTTAGCACAAATTTCATGATAAATAATACCAGAAATGATCCGTTTGCAATCTTGGGACCCCACAAAATTGCAGGAGTTTTTTGTTAACTGCAGCCGCTCATGTGACAGGCATCCCAGCATGCAGTGTGGTCCTGCTCTTTAGGCGCACACCTTTTTTTTGCCTAATGAAAATTCCAGTGGGAGAGGGGTTGCAGGGTGATGGGATGAGATCTTAGACCTCCTACCCGGTGGGGAACTACACGGCAGATGTGCGTAACGGGTGAGGGACAAAAACAAGACATTGTTCATTGCAGCCATGTGATAGACAGTTGTGGGAAATGCTGGTATATCTGCTGAAAAATCTAGTGTTCCTTAACGCAAAAGGTACTGCAGTGTGAAAGAATTTTTAGAAATCGGGACAGAAGCACGACCTTTTTAATCTGTTAAATGAATGCAATAAGCCCCATATCTGAAAGCAGCCCTAGTCTGGTCTTGAGAGGTAGTTAGTGGTCCATGACACCTTGCTGAAACAATGTGTATGGAACAGCTCAATTTATACTAAAATGGTAACTTTGTTTTTAGGAGCTGGGTGGTTATATAAACTCTGAATATATTGCAACTGGGAGATGGCCATCACTCATGACTTTTCTTCTTCTCCTTTTATCTTAGCTTTGAAGTGCAACTTTCCCCTTTGAAATGGTGAGCAAGAAATGATTGGGGCTCCACTTCTATATAGTGTAAAAGGAAAGCCAACTTTTAAATCTATGTGCTCTTCCATAATTGATGAAGTAGGCATCCAGCATGTATTATGCATATAGTGTATTCTGGTATCTGTACCTGACTGCAGAATTTTCTGAAAAATGGTGCTCAGACACATGACTGACTCTGTTGTCAGTGTTCTTCATTCTGTTTGTTCTGTATCCATTTTCTTTTATCCTTCATTATTCTGGGGCCTAATGTTTACTGTACAATGTCAATGCACTACAAAAGATGAGTCTCAGACACATTACCTCTGCATTTAGGAACTTCAGACAAATGCTTCTGAAGAAAACAAAGTGGAGCCTCTAAAATACTCTGGGGTACTTTGAAAACACTTAGGCTAACTACAGTAGTCTGCAGGATTTCCCTAATTTCCCACTCCTTACTTTAGTAAAATTTCTATTGACTTGAACATGCTGGAACAGACTCCAAATTATTATCTTAGATGTAAACAACAGTGACATGAGGTGTCTGGAAGCTACACATCTGAAAGTCTAGTTACTTCCTTTACAGTCACTCAAGTGATCAAATATATTTATTCTATATTCAGAATATTGCTAACATGCTTTGTCAAGGTGCCAGATTAATTTTTTTATAAGTAGGCTTATTAGGTTGGCCTAATGTGTGTGTGTGTGTAAGCCTTGTGAAATAGTCATAAAATGAGCCATACTTATAATATATTCTAAAATACATCATGAAATTGGACTCTGGATGATATAAAATCTCCTTCAAATTCAAGTGAGCTATATGTAATTCTATCCAAACCAGCTGCATTTTAAAACATATTTTGCAGCTGTGAGACTTGGCCTGCCATCCTGCATAGAGTTAGGCAGGTTAAATCCTATTGAAGTCAAGGAGGCTCTTACAGTACTGTACAACCTTAATCATGTCTTCTCAGAAGTAAGTCCTATTAAATTTAGTGCCACTTACTCCCAAGTAAGTAGAGTTCAGACTGCAGCCTTAATATTTAGTTATCTTCCAGATTATTTAAAACCCTAAACCAAGATTTTCAGTAGGGTATTTTGGACAAAAAAGTATTAAATATTATTAACTTGAAAAATCAGTCTGTTACACAGAGGTTAAATCAGAGTTAAGGATCAGCATCTTTAAAAACAACAAAATGTTGTTTGTTGCTGGGATTTGCACATCCATGACCCACCTGTAATTATTCTAAAAATCCACATTGTTTCATCAGCCTGTGAGAGTGATAGAACCAGGAACCTTAGAGGCATTTAAAAAACTGACCAGTCAAATAAACATAAATGGATAAGCTGATCATCATTCAACCCCTGCCAGTCTAACAGAAGCCTGGAGCTTTAACAGAGATTATTTGGATGTAAAAAAAACTGAGTCTGAGTGGGATGCAAGTAATGTGTCCTGTCAGTGCAAGGATTTTTGCTTGTGCAACAGGATTTGCCCCCCATGCACCTTGGGGCATCCCCAGATCTACTCTGGAGGGTTGGGGAAAACCTGTAGAACAGATTTTGGGGTGCATGGGGAGGAGGGGGGAAAGTCCCATTGTGCAAATAGAAATCCTTCTGCTGAAGGGATACTTCCCTTAGTTCTAATTTGGATACAACCCTATCACTTTTATAAAGGTAAGTCAATTTCAGACTATTACATGGGGGGAGGGTTTACCATAGTTATCTCCCTGATGTGCTAACTTACTACATACAAGGAATTATGTTTTTGTTTTAATACAGAGGAACATTAAAATACTATTGTACTTTGAGTCTGAAATGATACAGTGCAGTTAGAATTCTGCCACCATAACTGATGTAATGTATAGATTGGCTACTAGATTCAAAGTCTAATTCCAGTTAATAGTTTCTTAGTTTTACCCATTATTTCATGTTCGGAGTGTTTTTAAAGACATTTTGAGAATGCGTACTTAATACTCAATTTGGATGAAGAAATCTTCACTCAAGCCAAGCACTTGAAGGCTTTGGATCTGAGGGTGCTTTCAACATGGCATGCACAGCGGGAAACTTCATATGATTATTATTCATTCATTCCCAGTAAGCTGGATGCAATCTGACCAGCCAGGGTCCTGATCAGGTCAGCCAAGTGTTGCTTCGACTGACTTGAAAATACTTTGGTGCAGACAGAACTCTTTCAGATACATAGAGCAGGGGTAGGGAAGCTTTTTCAGCTGAGCTCTACATTTCCCCATGGGCATCCATTTGGAAGTGGCATGCCAGTGGTGGATGGAGCCAGAGGCAAAAGTGGCAGGACTAGAGGCAAAAGAGGGTGGAGTAATGGAGATAACTGTATAACTGTAACAGTGATACAGTTCACTACATTCCAGCCACACAAAACTAAGCGTTTCCTACACACGTATGTCTCCATCCACTGTCCAGGCAAGTAGGAGGTATTATCACACTTCAAGGACACAGTCCAGAAGGGGCAAAGTACTTGAGGAGAAACTGCAGCAAGGCTAGTGAGAGGCATGGCCTGGGATTGGAGGTGTGGCTTCAGGAATAGTGTGGCCTGGGGAAGAGTTTGAAGGGGCAAATTTAGAGGTCTGGAATGCCACATTTGTCTTCCCACTCTGGGCCTGAGTTTCTTTGGAGCTGATCTAGGGACAACATGCTAAGGCGTGCAAGTTGTACATTCTAGTTCTCACTGAAGTGATAAATCTGTGGCTCATTGTACTAGGTTGGAACTCAGATAAATTTGTATGGTTCTTCACTGCGCACATAGAAAGCTCCCTAACATCTCATTTTCTGTGTGCATGACTTTCAATATATACAATATATGGAGGAGCAACTGCCAGCTTTCTTCTTTCTATACAACTATGACACATACATGGGAGCCATCTTTTGTAGTGAGAGCCAAATCCCCTGCCCTACTGAATCTAATTCAGATTTAGTCTGAATAGGGTACTAGATGCTGAACACATATAACTGAAGTGGCTTAGTTCTTATTCCAGTATTTAGATGGAATAAGATGAGCTACTCACATTAAAGATGTATGTTTCTGGCTGCAGTGTAGTTTGATTTGGTTTTTATTCAGACCATTAACACTACTTAAATTTATAGAACAAACCACTGGAAAATAATATCCGCATGGGAAAAAAGTACATGCTATTTTCCAGTGAAAATCAGTAAAAAACAACAACTCCCGTTTTAAGTCCAGAAGGATATCATTCATAGGTTTGTTGCTTTTAAGAAGTTTCCTTCCTTGCTTGCTTGCTTCCTTCCTTCCAATAGACGCTTAAACTGTATGTATTTCCTCACTTTGGTAAGCAAGATAGCAGAGAGACACACTTGCCTTTTTCTTTCTTTCAAATAACTGGATGCTTTAATGATAAACCTTTGCCTTTGTGACATTTGTGCATGGTGGTGTGAACTGGATTCAGCTGCCATGTTTTGCTAGTCATAAAACAAATGATCTTCAGGGACACAAGATGCTATATTGGTATGTTTAATAAAAGGGCATTAGTGGTATAATGATAATAAATAAAATGTTTTTTAAAAAAACCAGTGGAATGTTCAGCCAATGCACATTACACATTCAAAAACTGAAACCATTGATTTCAGAGAGTTACAACCCCCCCCTTCAGTGAATGTTAAGAATACCTTGAGCTATGTTCTGCCCTCATATTTCTTCAATGGAATATGTCAACTAAAATCCCCCCTTAGTTCTGTGTGTAAGTCTTTTCTAAAATTTGCCTGTTTACCCATTACACTAACATTACCTGACCTTGCCTTAGTTCTGCCCACTATTCTCTCATCTCAGTTAAGTGCAACCATCCTGTGCTCACCTTCAACCCCGTTTGTTTGTATCATTTTCCTGCTGTATACTTTGGTACCTACTTTTCATTATATGAACATAAGAAGAGTCATATTGGGTCAGGCCAACGACCCATGTAGCCCAGCACTCGGCTCTCACAGAGGCCAAAAAGATGCCCATGGGAAGCCCACAAGAAGAACTTGAGGGCAATAGCACTCTCTTTGCTTGACATTTCCACCAACTGGCATTCAAAGGCATACTGCCTCCTACAATGGAAACAGAGTATAGCCACCTTATCCTCCATTAAAATATCCCTGGTGTGACATTGGCAGTGCAATATTTTGGATATTTACTCAGAAGTAAGTCCCACTGAGCTACATGGAGCTTGCTCGCAGGTAAGTGTGTACAAATGGCAGCCTTACTCTTGTATCTACTCTTACTATTACATTACATTTACATTCTTTATATCACACCTTTCCTCCAAGAAGCTCAAGGTGGTATACATTGTCCATTCCTCCCCATTTTATTCTCACAGCAACCCTGTGAGGTAGGTTATGCTGAGAGACAGCGAGCTGGCCCAAGGTCACCCAGTGAGCTTGAAGGCTGAGTGGGGATTTGAACCTTGGTCTCCCACGTCCTAATCTGACACTGTAACCACTACACAGTGCTGGCTCTTATGGCATCCTAGGTGATCTCTCCTTGCAAATCCTGCAGTCATTCTGCCGCCCTCAGCTCCTTCTGGGGGGAAGAGCGAGATATACATTAAATAAATAAATAAAATAATCATTCTGTTATTTCTTTTCTTAACTATATGACTTTAATGCTAGCACATATAATGGAAAGTATTCTTTCCCTTTAGGTGTCCTTGGAGATTTCTAGCTTCGTCTTTACAGCGGTTTGCTGAGACCTGAAATTTGTCTCTTTGTAGCCAATGAGGCAGTAATTTAGAATGAAAAGCTATGTAATTTTCTTTGAAGGAAGGGTTAATACCAACATGTAATCTTTCTCTTCAGTGGTGCACAATATTACAATTCGAGCCTAGTGTCTTCATTCCCAGCTCTGCTATCATTCCCAGCTCTGCTATCTGTCATGTCTATGACATAATAATATGTCTTTCATCACTGGATAAGCATTTGTTATTGACAGAGTGAATTATGTTTCTTGGGTAGCCGATCTCTGTCTAGCATATTTGTGCAAATTAAGTTTAAAGATGCAGATGACATTTTGGATGGAGTCTGGAAACAGTTATGCATGAAAAAAATGTAATATCCATATAGACACAGAAATCTCTACCTAGGATGTGAAATTACATTAGAGCCAGTTATAAGAATAATAAAGAGCATGGTCCTTTGGCCTGAGACTCTGACTTTTCAGCTGTGGAGGAGCCAAACGCATTATCTCATGTGTAAAATAGGAGTAGTTGTGGCCTTTTTATAGAGTGTTGGGGTTGACGTTTCACATTCTGCACATTATATATATATATATATATATATATATATATATATATATATATATATATATATATATATATATATATATATATATTAGTTTAACATTTATTTATTTAAAACAAATCTATTTAGTGTAAGATACATAGCTAGATAGAATACAACGTTTTAGAGACAGCCAAGAGACTAAACAAGAGCCATTGAGTTTTTATTAGGAATCTGTTTGGATTGGTTGATGACTGTTTACTTCAGGGACTATCCATATAATCTGCTTATTGCATGGTTGATGGATATGATCTATTCCCTCAAAGATGTGCTTCTGTTTTTGAAGGAAATCTCAATTTTTCTTCACTCTGAGCTGCTGAGAAAGTCAAATTCCTTCCCAGCTGGCAGGGTTAATTAACATTTGGAGTTTATCTGGAACGTGTCACAGACATGTAATGGAAAGTACACAACTGCTCACACAATGCTGATCCCTTCCCCCAAGAACTGATATTGCCCTTCCTAAATAACAACATCAACCCTCAATAACAGCACCAGTCAATTTCACCCTTGGGCAGCCTCTTCAGGCTTTCCCTTTAGACTTGATTTTATTGCCAAGGGGCTTCTCCATATATTGCTTAGGATTAGATAGTTTAAATGTTTCCCCAACTAGTAGGTTGCTACTTGGTGACAACAAGGAAACAGGCTTTCTCAGTGTTGTTACCCATACTTTGGAATGCTCTCCCCCAGGTGGTTCAAGAAGTGGGTACAGTAGCCAGTTTTAAATACTTCTTAACGCTATAGGTGTTTCCCTAAGCTTTCCTAGGTTCTGATTTCTAACTTATTTTCTTTTCTTTTTGTGCATGATGAGGATGATGTACTGCCTTCAAGTCGATCCCGACTTATGGCGACCCTATGAATAGGGTTTTCGTGGTAAGCGGTATTCAGACTGGGTTTACCATTGCCTCCCTCTGAGGCTGAGAGGCAGTGAGTGGCCCAAGGTCACCCAGTGAGCTTCATGGCTGTGTGGGGATTCGAATCCTGGTCTCCCAGGTCGCAGTCCAACACCTTAACCACTACACCACACTGGCTCTCTTTTTGTGCATAGCATGTGGTTTTTATATTAGGTTTTTTATTTTAGCTTTTTTTTTTACCTTTTTAAAGTTTCATCTACTTGTATTTTTATGTAAATCTATATTTTTAAATTCTATCTTATGTAAACCAGTTAGAGATTTTGTACATCACGTGGTATATACATTTAATAAATAAATAAATAAATGCTAAAGCACCCACTATACATTTTTGGGAAGCAGGGGAGGGTCTCTTTTCTTTTCCTAGGCTACCCACATCCATTGTTTATGGTCAGTTCAACATGCTATTCCTTTTAAATGGAAACTTGCTGGACTATCCTCAGAAAAGGCATTCTTTGAATTGATATGCTGGTTAAATCTTCCAGCAACAACTTGACTGGAAGAATGTCCCAGAAATATGGCATTATCCAGAGGTTGGAAAAGTTACTTTTTTTGAACTACAACTCCCATCAGCCTCAGCCAGCATGGCCACTGGATTGGGCTGATGGGAGTTGTAGTTCAAAAAAGTAACTTTTCCAAGCTCTGGTATTATCCCAAAGATTGGTTTTCAGATTTGCCACACAACTTTGAGAATGTTTGAAAATTAGCACAGTTATTAAATTACACTAGATAATCTTGGACTGTCTTCAAAGGAACCCTATAACCCTATAAAGGGTTTCATCCTTAACTATAAGTCATTACGATTCAGCACTCCAGAAATGCAGGGAACTTAGCAGTTGTCACATATTATGGCACTGTACAAAAGTGACTGTGATCACTGATCTAAGGCCATTAGCTCTCCCTTAACCACTCTAAATTTCAACATGGTTTATTAATATCAAGCTATTCATATAAATTAAAAATATCCCTCTAATCTAAAAGCATTTGTCACCACTGGAAGTGTGAGGCCAGAGTAGATGGATTAGTCTGTCTCAGTATGAAAATTCTTATGAAAGTATGTCATATACAATAAACTATGGAGTCAAATAGTAGTGGTAACAGTGTTCGTTCATTCATTCATTATCAATAACTGTAGAGTTGCCATAAATTGAGATATTAGACTGAACACCAATATGCTGCTGTTGTCTGACCTAGCTTTTAGCAGAATTCTTCTTTGGAAAGAAACTGGCACTCTCAGACCTAAAGTGCTACATTGGCCACAGTCCAAGTGGAATGAAAACATCGCAGGGCAATGCCCCTCTAATGAATCTCTATTGAACAAAGAAACAAAGTCCCCCATGGAAAATACTAAACCAAACTGTGGAGGAAAAAAATATCTTGTTCTTCTCATGCAACATGCATTGCCTTTTTCTAGTAGTTCCATACTTTGCCATTAGAAAACAAATACTTCCATTCCCCTACATGGGCTCACTCTTTAGTTCAGAAGTGCCCTACAGATGCTGCTGGACTTCAGCTGTCATCAGGCTTAGTCAGTGTAGCCAATAGTCAGGCATTATAGAAATTGTAGCCCACAACACTTGGAGGCACTACTCTGGCTGCATTCAGATGTGGGGTTGATTGCATTATTCTTCCTGATTATAATGCTAGCACTTCTGTCCCAATTTCTAATGTTTCTTTGTACTGTAGTACCTGTTGCGTTATAGAATTATTATTTTTTAATCAATATACCACCAGATTGTGCTGTATTTAATTCTCACCAGTGGGTGTGGTTTGACACAACAGCAGCAGACATCACTGGAAATGTGTCCCCCCCCCAAATACTGCCCCAAATTTCACCATGTGAATGGCACTGGAGTGATCCCAAGAAAACAATGGGAAAAATAAAATGCCAAATTCCTGCGATTTTCTGGGTTAACAGGGTTGCAAATGGATTTTTTTCTGGAAGCAATTAACATTGAAATGAGTGTCAAACTTCCACTTGGTTCTCCTAGAATTCCAGAAGCGACTTTTAAGTCATGTGAAAAATCCCATAAAACACAAGTAAGGAAACATTGGGATAATGGAATAAAGTGCTGTCTGAATGCAGCCACTGGCTATTGCGCTAGTTGATTGTTTTCCCAGAGGACATCTGGATAATCCTAATATAGGTGTCAGTGTTAGCATTTCTGAAGTTTGTCAGTTTAGTGTCTCGGTCCCTCACTGATCCCTGCTAGCCAACATGAGTAACAAGAACTAGTTTGGGATCAGTGTGAAGAGGAGATGGATCCATTCTCTGGTCTGTCCTGTGAGGGTCCATAGACACCAAAGTTTCCCCTGAGCTCTGAGGGGACACCTCTACCACTAGACTCTTATGGCTGGTCCACAGTCTCCTTGGAGATCAAGAGAGCCCTCAGGAGAGATCCGCACAGCTCAAAACCCCTTGACTCTGAAGGAGCCAACAGCTGCAGAAGAAGGCATCAGCCTGTTAACTAGCCAGGAGGCATACTCAGTGGATGCTATAAAACTCAGCCAGCTGCTCCAGAACCGTGTTGGCTTCATTTGCAGATGAACTATCTGTGGTCCTGGACCCACACTTTGGAATCCCTTCAATGTGCCTGGGTCTCCAGGAACATGACCTCCCCTTGCTTGGGCCATCACCCCTGCTTGGTGATGGGTATTCCTGTGCATCACACACTGGCAGGTGACAGTTCTGGGCAAATTTCTCAGTGTGTATGTGCAGTTGTCAACACAAAGGGGAACCAAGATGTAAATGAACAAAATATTTGAGAGCTAGGGGAAACTATGTGTGGGTTATATTCAGCTAAATCCTACTTAGAGAAGACCCACTCAAATTAATCAACCTAAGTTAGTGATGTCTATTAATTTCACTATGGTTAGCCTAAGGAAGACTAGCACTGAATACATCTGTGCTCCAGTTCAGGAGCTGAAAGCTAGGGCAAACTGTGTATGCTCTAATTCTGAAACTAGGTTTAGAAATGAACTGACATCAGTTTAAAGAGGTGTATGCACAACACAAAATAAAGTGAACCAGAGGAAGAACATAGGCATGGAACTCTCATCTTTAATGATTGCCCTTTGTACTTGAAAGTTCCTTGTATCAATCTTGGCTAATAGCCCATGGATTGCTTGGACTTATTGTGACCAGGGCTGGGAAATGGAATAGTACAAGAAAACAGTATTCATTTCAAGACTGGAAGAGGTATTTTTAAATGACAGGCTCTTCTGCAATACTTTGCTGATGCTTGAATGTGGGCTTAGCATCCCTGATTCTCGTGAAGCAGTGAAAATCATAAAATAATGTAGTCAGGGGCCTGGCTTGAACTCATTACATCATACAGTCTGCACATCTGTTTCAAGAGCTCCAACCATTTGTAATGGGTCAAGAATGTTGGAACTTTAACAGAGCCCTTGAAGTAAAACTGCAGGTACAGTATGCCTTAGCAGAGGGGCCTTGGGCATTTTTGAAGAGAATCATATAACATGTACCTTATTCCCCTCCCAAGCCTCTAAATACATTGTTTGGCTTTAATTATGCATATTTTCCTTCTGTTGCAAAACTAGTTCAAGTTGAAATTCATTATTGCAGGGATGGGTGAATCGGTCGATTTCAGATTGCCACCACACCAAAGAAGACTTGTGTCACAGACATGGAATAATGCTATATTTATTAAAATATAACAACTATTAAGCTCCATCCAATTTCAGCCAATTAACTGGATTGTAACTTCTTTGGGCAGGTGAGGATAAACCTATCTGGTAGGGAGCATTCCCTCCAGACCCCTGGGCTTTTTTCATCTCTGCTGTGACTCCCCAGCCAAGGATGGGGAAGAACTTGTCCATCCTTGCTAGTAAACCCAAGAAAATGGTCCCAACCTCCGTAACATAGCCCTGCTGTACAGGCGTTCACCCTGATGTGCAAGTAGGGACCAGAAGGAAACCCTCCAGATCCCCACCAGTAAATCTGCACTGGCAATTCCCTAGAGAGTGCCCTTTACAAAATGCCTCAGTCTCCCGCTATTTACCCCTCCTTCCTCACCTGCCTGAATTCCATGCCAGCCAAAGCATGCCAACCACAACCCCCCCAAAGCCAATTGAATCAACCCATGCAGTATGGAGTAGGCAAAACGAAAGGGATTCTGAAATCAGAATCCCCCCCAAAATTCCTACTCAGCCCCATCTGGCGACCAGCAAAGCCCATACTGACAAGGAAGGGAGGGTGGGTGCCGCGAGGCAAAGAGAGGCAAGTTTAGTGGGTGGAGCGGGCTTTTATACCTGCTCATCCCTCGCTCTGATTAGGGAGCAAACCCACCTGACTATTCCTTCCCAACACTTTGGGAACATTCCCGAGTCTTCTTATTGGAAATGGGGGGGGTGGCGGCAAACACGCCCCCGCACAAGGCAGGAACGCCATTCTCTCAATTTCTCATTTTTCCACTCTTATGTTCTCCACCTTTCCATATCAGTTTCCAAATTATTTAAAAACAAGCCCTCCTACAAATCTAGGAATATTTTAGTGCAAATGTTTCCTAATATACACATCTTTGCGTACAATTTTGCCTAATATACACATCTTTGCAAATCAATTCCCCTATGTATAATTCATTTTTGTATGCTATTTTCACTAATATATGCATTTTTATGCACAATTTACCCTAGTATATGCATTTTTGTACACATTACTTGGCTGGAGAATTGCATTTCAAAATTCAGAGAAGTGTGAATTTTGAAGGATGGCTATGTCTTGGTTCAGACATTGTTTTAGAAAGTGTGATTTAGGTAGGTTCTTCTATAAATGTGATGCAAATTTAATTTCTCCCCCATCACCACCCAACTTTGACATTGGGCCAACCAGAGACTAAGGAGAAGGTCTGCCATACTTACATGTGTATGTGAGAACTCCTGTGTGTGTGTCTACCCCACATATGATCTCTGTTGCACCTCTTTATGAGAGAAACGTAATCGTGGGCATGGAGATGACCATGCACTATTCTAAGCAGATGTCTATTCAAATCCTTATACCCAGAAACACACTCTTGCACAGATTTATACAAAAGATCTGTTTATTACAAAGAAAGAGCATAAAAAACCACATGTACAATACCTAATGTGAATTATTACATCTGCAGGACAGCAATTAGGACAAATATTTTCATGCACACTTAATCTAAAGAAAATGAAAGGACCCCCAGTCTTACAAGAGAGCAAAGTGATTTGGCCACAACAATTTGTTATGAAATCAAAGAAAATATTTGTTTGTTGTTGTTATATGCCTTCAAGTCAATTACAATTTATGGCGACCCTATGAATCAATGACTTCCAATAGCATCTGTTATAAACCACCCTGTTCAGATCTTGTAAGTTCAGGTCTGTGGCTTCCTTTATGGAATCAATCCATCTCTTGTGTGGTCCTCTTTTTCTACTCCCTTCTGTTTTTCCCAGCATTATTGTCTTTTCTAGTGAATCATGTCTTCTCATGATGTGTCCAAAGTATGATAGCTTCAGTTTCATCATTTTCACTTCTAGTGATAGCTCTGGTTTAATTTGTTCTAACACCCAATTATTTGTCTTTTTTGCTGTCCATGGTATGAGCAAAGCTCTCATCCAGCACCACATTTCAAATGAGTTGATTTTTCTCTTATCCACTTTTTTCACTGTCAAACTTTCACATCCATGCATAGAGATCGGGAATACCATGGTTTGAATGATCCTGACTTTGGTGTTCAGTGATACATCTTTGCATTTGAGGAACTTCTCTAGCTCCCTCATAGCTGCCCTCCCCAGTCCTCATAGCTGCCCTCCCTATAGTTTCATAGCTGCCCTCCCTAACCTTCTTCTGATTTCTTGACTATTGTCTGCATTTTGGTTAATGACTGTGCCAAGGTATTGATAATCCTTGACAAGATCAATGTCCTTGTCAACTTTAAAGTTACATAAATCTTCTGTTGCATTACTTTAGTCTTCTTGACGTTCAGCTGTAGTCCTGCTTTTGTGCTTTCCTCTTTAACTTTCAACAGCATTTGTTTCAAATTATACAGCCACGAGAGTGGCTGTATACTATAGCCAGTGTGGATTTTTCACATTCCACAATGTTACATTGAAAATACTCTCCTTCCCATTCTAATGCTTCCCATAAGCTCATTTCAAAACAAAACCTTACAAAACTTATAGTCCTGAACTCAGAAACACTTGCTTAACAACCGTTTCAATTTTCATGGTGATACACAAAACAGTCAGAGAGAATAGAGAGTTCAGTCTAAAAAGAGAGGAAAAAAAAACAGAGCCCTTTTGGACTTTTTCCTGTTGGAGTTCTCATAATCTGTTGAAATTCATTAAAAATCAGCCATGTTCACAGAGTATCTGTAATCCTATTACTGACCTTGCCCCATACTCTGACCTTCATCTCCTGCAGTTTAAAAGTTAAAAAAAAAATGCCTGGCTGATTTTTAATTAATTTAAGACATTTTGGCTTGAACTCAATGATAATGTTGGGCATGCTCAGTAAGAACCAACTGTCAGTGTTCTAAAAGCCAGACTCACAGCTGCTGGACTTGCCTAATCAGGGGGCCACACCCACACCAGACTTTGATTTCTTGTGAGACAGTCATGCCTTCCCCCAAAGACTCCTGGAAGTGTAGTTTATGAAGGGTGCTGAGAGGAGACTCCTATTCCACTGACAGAGCTCCAGCGGCCAGAGTGGTTTAACAGTCAGCTCCTCTGATTGTAGCTCTTAGAGGGGAACAGGACATCTCCTTGCAACTCTCAGCACCCTTCACTAACTACACTTTCCAGGATTCTTTGAGAGGAGCCATGACTGTCCAAAGTGAAATAAAGGCCTGGTGTGGATGTGGCCAGCTTTGGTTTAAATTTAGGTGGGAGGCCTGCTGTAGAATAAAAAGGTGGGGGAAACTCTGAAAAAAGGGATACTGTTCACAATGTTTTCCTTTTGGAAAGGAAAGAGGCTTCACCTCTGCCCAGTGCCCACCTACCTACCCAATCTTCTCCCCTCTCCCTCCTCCTCCTCTCCCTGCCCCTCCCCCAGGTCAGTGTTGGATATGACCTGGGAGATCAGGGCTCAAATCCCCACACAGCCATGAAGCTCACTGGGTAACCTTGGGCCAGTCACTGCCTCTCAGCCTCAGAGAAAGGCTATGGTAAAACCACTTCTGAATACTGTTTACCATGAAAACCCTATTCATTGGGTCATAAGTCAGGATTGACTTGAAGGCAGTCCATTTCAATTTTCAAACATGATTGCACAAAAATAAATCCCATTGAACTCAAAAAGTATGCAAATGATCAAACTCACCCTCCCTTCTCCTCCCTCCTATCCCCTCCCTCTTGACCTTTCCCTCCCCCTTCCTCTTGCCCCTCTCTCCCCATCCTGAACCCCAACCCCTTCCAATTCCCTCCTTCCCCCTCCTCCCCCTCCCCTTCCTCCGCCCCATGGTCTGTTTTACCTATCTTAAGCATGATTGCATGGGAGTAAATACCATTGAACTCTATAAGCATGCAAATGATCAGACATGCCTTTCCCCTCCTTCCCCACTCACTTGCTCCTCCCTTCCCTCTTCCCCTCCTCCCCTGCCCACTCCAGCCTTCCCTCCCTCCTCCCCAGTCAGTTTCACCTATCCTAAGCATGATTGCACGGGAGTAAATCCCACTGAACTCAATTAACATCCAAATGATCAAACCTGTCCTTCCACTCTCCTCCCCCTCCTGCCTGCTTCCCTCCCCCTTCTGTCCTTCCTCCTCTCCTTCCCTCCCAACTCCTCCTCCTCCCCCCCTCCACATCCCCTGTGGCCGGTTTCTCCTATCCTAAGCATGATTGCAGGGGAGTAAATCCCACTGAACTCAATAAGCATGCAAATGATCAATCCATTCTCAGCAGACATGCACAGATCCTATTTCTTACCTCCCGGATTAAAAAGCAGAGAAATTCAATAGTTGCCAAAAACCCTTGTGGTTTCAGAACATACTTATAGCCCACAGATATTTCTATCAAACTTTAAAAAGCAGGGAAACTGGGCAGGTATAGTGAATGCACCAGGAGAACAGGAGACCTGACCTCTTCTCTGAGATATTGTACTGCCCTACAAATTTGTAAAAGTGCAAGCACAATTTGGGTTGGTCTTTCACAGTCCAATCCACTTGCTGTGTAGTTTAAAGAATTTGGTAACATGTGCCTCTGAGCATATGGTGAGTGGTGGCAACACCTGCAATCAGCCCAAATAATAGAAAGAAGACATGTGCTGTGCTGATCTTTTAGCAGGGCGGAAGCAACATTATTAAGACAGTTGATATAGTTCAGATGGTCACTTTAAAATATGTCTGATTTACTTTACAATTTTAGTGCAGTTTTCTATAGGAAATCATTTTCTTTCATTTCTATTTCTGTGAATATGTGAAGTACAGCAACACTTTGCAAAATTTACACTAAAAAAACCTCCAAACATAATTGTGGAATAATGGCACTGACTATTCTGCAGAATAGTCTCCAGTGAACCTCAGGAGTGTCTCAGTTTACACAAGATAAAACAGAGAAAGGGAAAATATATTCTAGCAAAATTCTAGGTTTGCTCTATGTTTTTAATTGACTGTGCCCACTTTGCCTTAAATGAAGCGGTTTAAACATAGCAGGCTGAAAACATGCATCCTCTTTTTCCCAACAGCTAGAGTCATTGCTGAAGTAGCAACATACGGTAATCAGCCTGATTTTACATTAAACTGCCATTTCAGATTCACCGGTTGTTGTTATGAACATAACCTCCAATTTGAAACACAAAAGGCTGTCTTCACCATCATATGCCATTGACCAATAAAAAGGCTTTGAAATTAATAAAAATAAATTTGACACAGGAATAATGAGGGAAATAAACTTTTCTAGATTAGATTCTCTGTAGAAACATTAGTAACACAGGAAAGAAGCAAAGTAAGAACACCAACAAACATACAAAAATATAATTCTCCATCTCACCCACCATATGCTCAGAGGCACATGTTACCAAATTCTTCCAAGCTACACAGGAAGTGGATTGGACTGTGAAAGACCAACCCAAATTGTGTTTGCATTTTGACAAATTTGTAGGGCAGTACAATATGTCAGAGAGAAGGTCAGGTATCCTGCTCCCCTCGCGCATTCACCATAACTGCCCTATTTCCCTGTTTTTTAAAGTTTGATAGAAATATCTGTGGGCTATAGGTACATTCTTAAACCACAAGGGTTTTTTTTGCCTATTATCGAATCATTACTGGTTTCTGCAAGTAGTATGGTATTGACTGCATATCTTAAATTATTGATATTTCTCCCTCCAACTTTCACATCTCCTTCATCTTGGTCCAATCCCGCTTTCCATATGATATGTTCTGCATATACATCAAACAAATAGGGTGATAAAATACACCCCTGTTTCACACCCTTTCCGATTGGGAACCGATCGGTTCCTCCATATTCTGTCCTTACAGTAGCCTCATGTCCAGAGTATAGGTTGCGCATCAGGACAATTAAATGCTGTGGCACCCCCATTTCTTTTAAAACATTCCATAGTTTTTCATGATCTACACAGTCAAAGCCTTTGCTGTAATCTATAAAGCAGAGGGTGGTTTTCTTCTGAAATTCCTTGGTCTGTCCCATTATCCAACATATGTTTGCGATATGATCTGTGGTACCTGTTCCCTTTCTAAATCCAGCTTGGACATCAGAAAAGGGTTATTTACCCAAGCTCTTACTAGAGTGTTCCTGTGGCAAAACAGAAGATGATTGAGCTGGTCCTTGGGAGCACCATGAAAGATACAGGAAACTGCTAGAGCTGTGTGTGCGCTAAGCATGTTAAAAACTGATCTTCTGTAAGTTTTCAAATTTTATAGGTGGGTATGTACTAAGGAAGGTTTTGGTGATGTAGGAGAAGGTGGGTTTAAGGGGAGGAAACTTAGCAGGAAACTTTGGATTAAACCTGAAAGGTCATGGCTGGATCTATATGGTCAAAGAAGAGGAGATTATCACTCAGCCCCTTGCACTATGTGCATATCTGTAAAGTCTTTTCCATTCCATTTCCTGGTTTGACAGGATACCTGAACCAAGTTTCTATTGTTATGGTCATCTTTTCAGTTGACAGGTGATACGCATGTTTGTCTAAAGAGAACCTGTGTGTGCTGATAGGGAACACCAAGACTATGCATTTAGTCATCTTTGAATAACCAAATAGTTTCATTATTATCATTTTATTACAATCCAGTCTTCTCAGGGGGTTCTGTCATGTCTGTCCAACAGGTAAGGTAAGGGTAACAGAAAAGACAGTTTTCACTGAGAGGTAATTATCTCTAATTATTGAGAAGATGCATGTGCATGAATTTGTTTTATGTGGAGAGATCGGTGCATGCCGATCAACACACAATCTTGACAGAAAAAGGCTTTGATCCAATGGCGTGGATACTGGAAGACTTTTATCTGCTACAGTCTTCATCCACCTTCACAGCAGTTGTAACATACACATTGTTATCCTCTGCCTGTTCTGCCGTTGAGAACTTCCTTGAATCGTTTTTTGTCTGGTTCCTCTCCCTTGACCTTACCTCCATGGGTGACCCTGCCAGGAGTACATGACTCCCAACGGCATCACTCACAGGGTTCATTAAAACACGCAAGCCCACTCACCACTGCAAGGTGATGATCCAGTGAGGGGTTTACCTCTAATACAACACTCTGGTTATACCAACACTGTTGGAAACCATAGCAGAGGCTTACTAGGAGCATAAGGATAATACCATGGCATATCTGTCATGGGATGACAAAGGCCTACTACAGGCCAAGGTAGTACATAAATTCACAGCATTTAGGGGAGTTTTTTTTCTTGTTTTTTTGAGAGAAGGGGAAGTGTTTATAGCTGTGAAGCTCATTTTCGTTTGAAATGAGTTTCTTTTGTGAAATTCATAAGCAAAACTGAAGCTGAGCAGGGCTGATGAACATATCCCTTGAATTGTTTCAGATGTTTGTTCAGAGAGTCAGCAATTCAAATGGAATAATAATATGATGGAAAAGAGCTGAAGGTTGCTCTGAAATTACAGGGCTTTTTAAAAAAGACTCTTTAAACATGCCAATTTAAAAATAGCCGCTATAAAAGTTAATAGATGCATTTTCCAGATAGCAAAGTTAATAAGAATACTGACTTTATTTCAGTATATAAGAAAGCTTAAAAATAATAATACCCCAGAGTGCTTTTCTTGTGCATTCCAGACTTCAGCTTTATTCAAGATTTGAGCATTATGAGTTTTCTTATCTATAGATATTTAAGGAATGTTGGCATGAAAATTTTAGAAAATGAATGATATTTCATTTGGCAAAGTGTAAAATGAATACTTGTCCTCAGAGTTGATAACCACCAGTCAGTCTGGTTGGGCACTTGCTGGTGGCCATGGCCAGTGGAGGAGCAACTGCAGATCAGAAAAATTGCCAGTGGAAAAGATGTGTGGCAGCAGTGAAAGCAGTAGGGCACAATAGAGTCACACCCTGATGGCTCTTCCAGGCACCTCTTCCAACAGAAAATGGATGCAGGGGGTCTCTGGGATATTTTCCCATTTCCCAGTAGGAAGGAGGGGCTGGAGGGGTCAGCAAAGCACTACTATTTTGTACTCCCCTTAGTCTCATTGCTGCATGCAGGGATAAAAGAAACACAATAGTCACAGACTTTTCCCCTGGGCATGTCTATCATGAGAAAGGGAGCTTGTCCCAGAATTATTGCTCAAGCTTCCTCTCTGAAGAATTGCATATTGCTGTAGGCTTGCCTGCTCTGTGCTGTATTCCCTCACCCTGTAACAATGTGACTTCCATTAATTCAAAAGCCATAACTTTTTTTTTCTACATATGAAATAGAAGACATTTTTCCTGAGAATTTTGTGCAAATACTCTTCACTATTCCCACTCACAATGTCCCAAGAAGACATGAGGGCTGCGGCATTGTGGAGGGAGTAAAATGATAGCCACTCTGTCAATAGTTGCTGCTATTGTCACTTGTAGGTACAGCAGCAGTTGGGAACTTCTGGCCTTATCAGGCCCAGCAGAGCTCCTAATGTGGCCCATGAGGTCATTTCCCCCAAGTCTTGCTCACCTGTCCTACACCTGACATATATGATGTTAGGTATAGGCAAGTAAAGATATGGCTCTGTGCCTAAAGAAGTTCTGTAGGCACCACCAATCAGCCAATTGTCGGTGCTTGCAAAGCCCTGCACCTCAGCCTGAGCACTTTGATTTCAAACCACCCATGGGCAGGATTTGCAGGCACCCACCACTGATCAGCTAATCGCCAGTGTTTGCAAAACGTGGTTGGCTGGTTGGCTGGTTTTCAGAGTGTATGGGCAAAGAAAAATGCACTACCTGATATCATGATACTGCCTACTTCTCAAAATGGCTCACAAGGGATGGGCAACCTAAGGATCCAGCCCACTAGCTGGAAAAGATTCCTCAAAGATTCCTCCTGCCCCCCAAAAAATCTCACGGGAAGGAGAAAATTATGCAACCACCACTGCTAATGGTGAGACTCACTCTTGAGACAATATTGGAGAATTTCACCTCCTCCTGGAGAAATTAGATAAAATAGGGCAGAGAATTCTCAGGGACCATTTGTGTGCAGGTCTAATAGCTGCCCTACATTGCATTATTGAGCGTTTGATGATACTTTGGGCATCTGCTGTGAAATAGCAATGTGTGTGTTAGGTGCCTTCAAGTAGATTGCAACTTATGACGACCCTATGAATCAGCGATGTCCAATAGCATCTATTATAAACCACCCTGTTCAGATCTTGTAAGTTCAGGTCTGTGGCTTCCTTTATGGAATCAATCCATCTCTTTTTTAGTCTTCCTCTTTTTCTACTCCCTTCTGTTTTCCCAGCATTATGGTCTTTTCTAGTGAATCATGTCTTCTCATGATGTATCCAAAGTATGATAACCTCAGTTTCATCATTTTAGCTTCTAGTGATAGTTCTGGTTTAATTTGTTCTAATTATTTGTCTTTACAAAGACATTCAGCTTTGCTTGAAGAAATGAAGCTGGTTAAAACTTATATAACAGAAACGAATAAACTACTCACTACGCTGGTTCATGCTATGGGTCTCAAGATAACAGAGAAGGATGAGACATCAACTTCTGAAAGGTTGTCTAATGTTGTTCCCAAAAGAAAAGACAACGTTACAAAGAGAACTTCCTTACTACATCCTGACCCCAAACAAATTAAAAAGTCTGAAAAGCCTAAAAATACTAAAAAGCCTAAAAATACTAAGAATCCTCATTCAAAAAAATCTAAGAATTTTAATTTTAAACCATTATTTAAGGTGCTGGATTCCCAAACAAGCTCAAAACACTCAAAGCATAATGGGAAAGGCAAGAGATCTAAACATACTTCTAAGCAAGCAATTTTAGTTCTTGACACAAACAGTGAAAGCTCAAACAATGATTTTTCTAATGAAGAAGTTATTGCCCCAACTCCACCGACGTCAATATCAACGCAAACAGATTCCAGAATCGACATACATTCGGGTAGTTTCAAATCCCACTCCTCTTCCTGGAATCTAGTGCTTCAATCTACTAAACTAGTCATTTCTTACAAGCGCTCATCCCAAGGAACTAAACTTTATTTTCCAAGTATTTCTTATCTGGACAAATATTTTGGTAGAGCACTTCAACATGACTCTAGAATAAACTATATAAAGTCGATGAAGAATATATCCATCAATTCCTATGAATGGCGTCTCATATTGACTTTACATTCCCAGCATTACGCCACACAAATCTTCCAAGTAAAAGACTATCTCCTAAGGAAATACAATTTCACCTTACAAAGATATTACATTAACATGACCTCCCCTGGACGACTAGTTATGACTCCTGCTTTCGATACATTTGGAAAACATTATATCAATCATACTATAGTTGACTCTGCTATTGATGCCAGTCTTTGCCACTCGACTCAACCATCCCAGGCTACATCAACACCTTACTCTGGCACAGTCGCTGATGCTACACTGTTGTTATGCTGTCTGAAAGAGCTGGAACCGGAGGAAAATCAGCTTACTCAACTCTACACACAACTACCAGATGCAGAATGTCAAATTCTCATCAACAAGTTTAATAGATTGATTAAACACCTTAAAGACACTGCAACCGAGGCGGATCACTCTAAGGTGATTTCAGATCATAGCTTATTGGAGAACCGACACCCAAACATCTCGCTCCCTGGTCTGAGGAACCCCCATCTAAACCTTACTAAGACTATATTCCAAAATCCAATTATGGTGGGAGATAAATGTGACAAAGCGCGATTTCTCTACCCAAAAGAACTTGGCTCTCCGTCCTGCTCTAGTGAGGTATCCCAGTGGAATATTAATATCAAAAGTCCCGTAACAAAAAGAGGATTACCATGGTACGAAACAGACTTCAATAAAGACTCTCCAGTAGATGTATCTCCCATTCAACCTGCCAAAAAAGCCCTATGTGGTTCTTGTTTTTCGAAGCTTGCTACAATACCACCAGATGTTCGCAAAATAACAGTTATGCCTAGGTCAGATAAATGATATAATCAATCAGACTCTGCTTCACCTCGTCAGATTTCCCCTCTGCCAGCATTGTTCCCTATTAGTCAAAGGGGAGAATCTCTTTCTCTTCATCGCCCAAAACATTCTACCGACAGAAAGTCGGACTTAACGTGCCTTTCATGGAACATTGCCGGCTGGAATAACAAAGCCAAAGACCCAGATTTTACAAACTTTATTCAATCTTTTGATATTCTCTGTATACAAGAGACCTGGATTAGTGATCACAATCCATTCATTTTCCAAGGCTTTAGAACCTGGATTAAGCCGGCCACTAACAGTGCAGCAAGGGGACGAGCTAGCGGGGGAATTGCTACATTAATTGACACCACGCTTGAAGTTTTGGTAACAACTCCTACTGTTCCCTCACCTGATTTCTGCTTAGTGTTAATAATATCATTTCCTAATGACCCTTCTATTATTTGTATAAATGTCTATTTTCCCCCCTCACATCCCCAAACCTGTCTCCTTAATTGGTTATTACTGAGTAATTATTTAGAAAAGCTCGCTCTTGCTTATCCATCACACTTGCTTTTAATTGCTGGTGATCTGAATGCAAGATTGGGCCAGAACTACCCTTTAGTGGGTGATCTAGCGGGAGTTTCTCTAGATGACCATCCACTACTACCTAGAGACTCAAGAGATAAGTCCATAAATCAAAATGGGAAATCCTTGTTCAGACTAATGATTAGCCACCAATTAATTTGTTTTAACGGTACATTCCTTGACTCTTCTCAAGGATTCTACTCCTTTATATCATCTAGGGGTGTCAGTGTGCTAGACTACTTTATAGGTTCCCCTTCCTTACTCCTGCTGGTCAAAGACATGGCGATAATAAATAGAGCAGATAGTGACCATCTTCCCCTTTGTTTAAATATAAGTGTACCTAGCCTAAACATCTGCCCCAGTGATTTTAACCCCATTTTGGACAACTTTTTAGGTTCCAGGCGCATTAAGTGGTCAACCGACACTGCAGCCTCAGTAAAACAATTTTTAGAAACTCCTCTATTAGTAGACCTTCGTAATCAGGCTATCTCTAACCCTGAGGACATCCTGGGAATTTATGAGAAAGTGTCCATAGCCCTCAAACAACAGGTAACCTCTAGCATTCCTCAAAGACCAAATAGAGGTCCTAATTCCTGGTTTGATTGAGAATGCAAAGCCAAGAGGAGGGAACTATCCTCATATATTAAATCTATAAGCCGTAATCATTCAAATGCAGCTACTCACCATCTATTGCTATTGAACAGAGCTTATAAAAAACTCCTAAAGGAAAAAAAACATTTTTTTTATGTAAATAACTGGAGAGAGCTCGAACAGGCTCTCCAACTGAGAAACGATAATGTCTTTTGGAAACTTGTACCGGGAGGTTTTGCTCAGTCTCATCTAGTCTCCATCCCTCCCATTCTCCCTGAAGCCTGGGTTGCTCATTTTACTACCATTTTTGGTCCAGTGTCACCAGCCCCTCCACCCCCCTCAGCAAGGTGTTCTGATATGCCCCAGTGGCCCCCAGTTAGCTGCGCCGAGATTGCTGACTTGATACTGATGCTCCATACAAACAAAGCCCCAGGAGAAGACATGTTACCCCCGGAGATTTTCCTTGAAGAAATCCCATGGTGGGCTCCTCTACTAGCTCCCCTCTTCACCCATATTAACAACACGGGAGATTTCCCACAAGGCTGGCGTACCAGTATAATTATCCCCACCTTTAAGAAAGGTGATCCAACTGAGCCTCGTAACTATAGGCCCATTAGTCTCCTTGACATCTCTGCTAAACTGTATGGACATTTTTTATTAAATAAACTGGTGGAATGGGATATAAAGAACTCGATTATACACCAAGAACAGGCAGGATTTAGAAAGGGAAGGAGCACATTAGACCAAGCATACATCCTTCACCATCTTATAAATAAAGCCATTAAAGGCCCGTCTTCATCGCTCTATGTAGCGTTTATAGATTTTGCGGCAGCATTTCATTCGGTAAATAGAGAGCTTCTATGGCACAAATTAGCCCAATCCAATATAGATAAAAGACTAGGATGGCTCATTAAATCTCTTCACCAGTCAAACCTTTCAAGAGTACGTCTTGGTAGAAATGGGGCCCTCTCTCGTACTATTCCAACCTCAAAAGGCGTGAAGCAAGGCTGCATATTGGCTCCTTTCCTATTTAACTATTTTATTAACGATATAATCCCTACTCTGTCCTCTCTTAAGTTTTTTCCCCCTTTTGTTGAATTGGATAAAATTTCAGTTTTATTATACGCAGATGATTTGGTACTTTTTTCTTTAAATAAGATTGGCCTTAAAAGAATGCTAGCAAGTTTAGAAGGATATTGTAAAGTAAATCACCTCCAGGTTAATCATTCAAAATAAAAAATTATGGTATGTGGAAATCGCAGGAAGGTCAAAAATGTCTGGACTTTGAACGGAATAACTTTAGAACAAGTCCAGTCCTATAAATACCTTGGTATAAACTTCTCTCATACACTTACATGGAAATCCCAGACCGAGGATACCAAACTTGCGGGCTCCAGATTACTTGGCCAATTAAAATTTTTTTTTTATACTCGAGGAGGTCATTTGATTGCTCCAATGTTGAAAATCTACATAGCCAAAGTCCTATCTAAATTACTCTATGGGGCTGAAATGTGGGGTTCCTCTCTTAAAGCATCCTTGGAGCCCCTGCAAAATGCCTTCTTGAAACAACTCCTGGGACTCCCGCGGTCTACTCCTTCTGCCCACGTAAGGTTCGAACTGGGTATCCACTCATTGTCTGCCAAAATTGATTTGGCAGTCTTAAGGTTTATGAGGAAAATTCTGCTGCTTGATAATTTATCAGTCCTCAAAAGTTGCTGGCATGAACAACTACAAAAAGGTGGTTGGGCCCAATCTACTATGGCTCTAATTGAACACTATAACCTTACTGATAACAATTTAAAAATCTTCTCTCCCAGGGAGCTACGCAATTGGGTCCTTAACCAGGATGAGGCCCAAGATAGGTTCCGCATAACGGCTTCTCCGTATTCATATTGGTTCCCTCTCTTTAAAACAAACCATGTGATTGCTCCCTATTTTACTATTTTACATTCTCCTATGAAACGTAGAGCTTTTACTGAAGTGAGATTTCAGACAATGACTACAGCAGTTTTAGAAGGTCGATACAGGGGCGTTCCGAAACATCAACGCTTTTGCATTTGTGGAACTGGGGAGATAGAGGACCTCCCCCATTATTTACTGTATTGCCCACTCTACAAGGCGCTGAGACACAAATTCTTAGAACCGTTTATAACGCCCAGGGAGGCTTTTAGCCCTGACATTCTAATAGCAGATCTATTGGCCGATAACATCATAGAGGTTACCTTAGCTGTCGCAAATTTTGTGCTGGCAGCAAAACACATTAGAACTCATCTTGTCAAACCCAATAGTGACAAACTTTGAATAATTGTGATATGTTCTGTCTACATAAAATGCTGTTTTAAAATGTTGTTTTATATTTGTATAACATGTTTTGCAATGGCCTACTGCTAGAAGCAATAAAGTTCTTCTTCTTCTATTTGTCTTTTTTGCAGTCCATGGTATCCACAAAGCTCTCCTCCAACATCACATTTCAAATGAGTTGATTTTTCTCTTATCCGCTCTTATCAGTCCAACTTTCGCATCCACACATAGAGATCGGGAATACCATGGTCTGAATTATCCTGACTTTGGTGCTCAGTGATGCATCTTTGCATTTGAGGACCTTTTCTAGTTTTCTCATAGCTGCCCTCCCCAGTCCTAGCCTTCTTCTGATTTCTTGACTATTGTCTCCATTTTGGTTAATGACTATGCCAAGGTATGTTGAAATTACAAACAAAAGTTGAAGGGTGACAATTTTAGAACTGAAACTAACAAAATTGCTTAGTAAGGCAATGCAGATCAGGTATCCATGGGCAGTATGTATGTGCATATAACCATTACTTGGAGTAAACTAATTCAGATTAACAAATTCACTGAATTAATTCAAACATCTCTGAATTAAAACTGAAAGTTTTTCCTATAATTTCCTGGTGAACTTAATGTGAATTAAGCTTCTTTTGCAGTGGGACTTTAGACAATTTTAAATACAATTCAATTGTAATTTTAATTCAATAATTTATATATATAGGGGTTTCATTGCATTCACTTAATTCTGTATTTGATTATGGCTATTGCATTTACCATTTATATGAGAAGCCCTTGGGAGCGGCCATCAGGAGATTTGAGTGGAGGTGTCAGCATTACGCTGACGATATCCAGCTGTTTCTCTGTAACATCTGAATCGGGAGAGGCTGTGCAAGCCCTGGACCGCTGTCTGGACTTGGAGGTGGGCTGGATGAGGGCCAATAAACTGAGTATGAATCCTAGCAAGACGGAGATGCTGTGGGTTGGTGGTTCCTGAGTTGAGATAATTGGTCAGTTGCCTGCTTTGGATGGGGTTGTACTCCCTCCGAAACAGGAGGTCTGTAGTCTGGGGGTGCTCCTGGATCCATCTTTGTCGCTAGAGGACCAGGTGACCTCAGTGGCTAGGAGTGCCTTTGACCAGCTTCAGCGGCCGGTTCTGGACCAGGATAGCTGCTGCCTGACCACTGTTGTCCATGCACTGGTAATCTCTAGGCTGGATTACTGTAATGCGCTCTATGTGGGGCTGCCCTTGAGGTTGGTCCAGAAGTTGCAGTTGGTGCAAAATGCAGCAGCAAGACTGTTCACTGGGGCAGGGTATCGCCAATATGTCACCCCACTGCTGAAAGAATTGCACTGGCTGTCCATTTGCTACCAGGCTAAGTTCAAGGTTCTAGTTTTGGTGTACAAAGCCCTATATAGCTTGGGACCAGTCAATCACTGCGCTCTGCAGGTGAGGGCCTCCTGCAGATACCATCTTATCAGAAGGTCCGTTCTGCACAACATAGGAAACGGACCTTTAGTGTGGCAGCACCTACCCTATGGCATTCCCTCCCCTTAAATATTAGACAAGTGCCATCTCTGTTATCTTTTTGGTGCCTCTTGAAGACCTTCCTTTTAATTTGAGACCTTGTCCCAGTCTGCTTCTGTGTTGGAATTGCTTTTTAATATGTTTTTAAACATTTTTTTAAAAAATAATATGTTTTTTAACCTTTTTAAAGACGTCTTCAAAGCTTTTTTCAATAATGTTTTTAAAGTTGTTTTGTTTTAATGTATTTTAAAGTCTGTTTTTAAGTGTTTTTCGTGCTTTTGTTTGCCGCGCTGGCCTGCTGCTGGGAGGAAGGGCGGGATATCAATCAAATAATAAATAAATAAATAAATGCCTTTGAAAAGTGATGCTGCTGTTTAATCTTAAAGATAATAATTGTCAGGATAAATAAATAAATCAATGCGAGAGCCAGTGTAGCGTAGTGATTAGAATGTTGAACTAGAACCTGGAGACCAGGGATCAAATCAGCACTCAGCAATGAAGCTCACTAGGTGACCTTGAGCCAGCCACTGCCTCTCAGCCTAACCTACTCACAGGGTTGATGTGGGGATTAAATGAAGAGGGGGAGAACCATGTATGCCATCTTGAGCTCCTTGGAGAAAAAGGTGGCATAAAAATGCAATAAGCAATCAAACAAACAGTTTGCATTATATGTGTGTGTGTGTCTGATATTTTCTTAGTCTTCTTAAGTATATTTTATGCTTTAGCAGAGCAGCTTGTAAAATGAAGACTGAAGATCATGTGAATGAATTGTGAATTGAACTGGAATGGAATTAGTTCCTTTCTGGCAGGGTTGAAGCGGAACTATTTCTTTTTTTAAATGAGCTTTCCAAGCTCTGCAGATAACACATTCATACTGTAAAGTAAACTGTCTTTAAGAACAGATACCTTCCCAATATTACGGATACCATTTCTATCCCCTCCCCTCTCTCATCTGAAAGTGTAATAGATGGGTTGATGTGAAATTCAAGAGGAACTGATATTTTGAGCATGGCCTTTCAGCATCAACAGAGCAAAAAAATTGGCCCTCTAGTCAAGTGAAGTTTGGCTTGTCAGGTGGGCTGCAACAGCAGTCTGGCATATAGAAATTAAGAAGTGGAAGCATTTCATGGTATGGAGATAAGTGGTAGGGAAACCTTCACTAGCTGTATTTGTGTATGGCTGGCTGCTGCTGCAGGCATAGAACTCAGGCCAATGTAAACTGTGGCACTGCTATGCTGGTCAGGCTTCCTGCTGGGCCCTAGACTGCATTCTGGATCTTCATCTCTTTTTTTAAACAATCTGTGCAGAAAAATGAGGCAGGGCAAAACATGCAGGAGGGTTACAAGTATTTCATTCATACTGCTGAGCTGCTCCTGTTAGTGTCACATGGGCCAGCCACCTGAGCCTACCCTCTGCCTGACCTTAACATTTGGATGCTTGAAGAAAGACTTATATAACTGTTAATCCAGAAAGAGGCCCAGGTGCTGGCCATGGCAGCATTGCACAGTAAAAGCAAATTTACCGTGCATTTGTTTTGCTCTTCCCAAATGATCTTTGTGTTGTTTTAGGGTTGTTGGTTTTTTTCAGTCTGAGAAGCCTAATTTCTTTCCAGCATTATCTATAAAGATGTTTCAATCTTCATTCCCTCCCCCCAACTTTTTGGTGATGATTTGCTTATGCCAACATCTTTGTTTTATGTGGATGTTGTATAACCCATGATGCAGTTAACAGTAATACTTCTAGTTCAAAAATAAACAGAATCTTCTTACAAGTTTTGATGTATCATCTTTTTTTCTTTCCATTGATATACATCAAATTTACCACAAAAAATCAAATTTACCATAAAATTTGTCCAACTTTATGCACTGGTGTGGAGAAAAAGCTATTGATTGTTTATGACAATGTCTCCATTTATTAATCCAAGGTATACATAAGCCCATGCACAGAGTCCCTTTGGTTTCCCATTTTGTTTCAATTGGGGAAACTATGGTTACCAGCATCAGAACAAGCTAGGATCTTAAACCATGATCTGAAGTTTATTTATTTATTTATTGCATTTCTTTACCACCCCATAGCCGAAGCTCTCTGGGTGATTTACAGCAATTAAAAACATTAAAAACAAATATACAAATTTAAAAACACATTTTTAAAAAGCAATTTAAAAACACATGCTAAAATGCCTGGGAGACGAGGAAAGTCTTGACCTGGTGCCGAAAAGATAATAGTGTTGGCGCCAGGTGCACCTCGTTTATTAGATCATTCCATAATTTGGGGGCCACTACTGAGAAGGCCCCCTCCCTTGTTGCCAGACTCCCAGCTTCCTTCTGAGTAGGCACTCGGAGGAGGGCCTTGGATGTTCAGCGTAGTGTATGGGTGGGTTTGTGTTGGGAGAGGCATTCCATCAGGTATTGTGGTCCCAAGCCATGTAAGGCTTTAAAGGTTAAAACCAGCACCTTGAACCGAGCTTGGAAAGATACAGGCAGCCAATGCAAGCGGGCCAGAATCGGTTTTATATGTTCGGACCGTCTGGTCCCTGTTACCAATCTGGCCGCTGCATTTTGCACAAGCTTCAGTTTCCGAACCATCTTCAAAGGCAGCCCCACATAGAGCACATTGCAGTAATCTAATTTGGAGGTTACCAGAGCATGGACAACTGAAGCCAGGTTATCCCTGTCCAGATAGGGACGTAGTTGGGCCACCAACCGAAGCTGGTAGAACGCACTCTGTGCCACTGAGGCTACCTGAGCCTCAAGTGACAGAGATGGTTCTAGGAGAACCCCCAAGCTATGAACCTGCTCCTTCAAGGGGAGTGCAACCCCATCCAGGACAGGTTGGACAGGATTGCACTGTTAGAGTACAGGCAGGAAGGGGATCATATGAACCCCCTCACACATTAGAAGAAAGAGTGAGGGAAGCACAGGCTAGGAACCCCCACATTTATGCTGTGCTGCAAGGGATGGCTATGCTCACCAGCTATATGCTTGACAGAGCTCTTCTACATAAGGGATGACCTTGGGTGACCCAGAATCCCTAGTCATGTGTAGGAACTCTATACATGAATCAAATACACTTGCCAAAAGACTGGCTGGTGGCACCCTCACACATGGTTTTAATGTGCGAGGCTCATCTAAACTCCCTTAGGATTTTTAAGGTGGAAGTGATTTTGATATATATCCATTGCACTCTGAATTGGTTGGGTTTTTTTGGGGGGGGAAGGGGAATGTTGTCAAAACATCACTTTGCATGTCTGTCCACCACAAACAAGGTATTTTACTATCTGAAGTAAAGCATCAAAATGGCAATTCCCCACCTTCCATTCAACTCAGGTCGTAGACACTACATATTTTAATGTGTGAAAACTATCGCTAGACACGCAGATGCAGGGTCTACACTCTGTACATGCAACTTGATCTCTTTGTAAAGCTGACCTTCTGAACCTAAAACTGACTAAGGTATTCTATAGAAGGGATACTTAAGAATTTCCCTACTTAATCATACCACAAGCTCTAATTAATGCCAGCTATAAGCACCAATGTGTTTGCCAGTACATCCTATGGCACCTGTAAAAGGTCTCAATACAATCCACGTCAGCCTATCCTACACTGATTGTATCCCTTACACATGCCCACATTTCACTGAATGTCAGGACTGGACCCTCATCCCCTCATGTGTTCTGAAAAGAAGAGAGGTGTGGAGAGCTTCTGTTTGTGACCAAGCATGATGATGGTTGCTTTCCTCCCCCCATGCCCCAGTGCTAGGACAGCTGATGAGAAAGACATGCCTGCACCATTTTGTATCTCCTTTTCTGCTCTGTTAGATGTGGCAGACATTATGTTATGCTCCCACAGCGACAATGTTGTGTTATACCGCGCCCTCAGATGGAGGTGTATTTTATCACCTTATTTATTTAATCTATGCACAGAACATATCATACGGAAAGCGGGATTGGACCAAGATGAAGGAGGTGTAAAAACTGGAGGGAGAATTATTTATTTATTTATTTGTTGCATAGTTGAAGCTCTCTGGGTGGTTTACAACAATTAAAAACATTAAAAACAAATATACAAATTTAAAAACACATTTTAAAAAAATATATCAATAATTTAAGATATGCAGACGATACCATACTACTAGCAGATACCAGTAATGATTTGAAATGAATGCTGGTGAAAGTTAAAGAGGAAATCACAAAAGCAGGACTACAGCTGAACGTCAAGACTAAAGTAATGACAACAGAAGATTTATGTAACTTCAAAGTTGACAATGAGGACATTGAATTTGTCAAGGATTACCTTGGCACAGTCATTAACCAAAATGGAGACAATAGTCAAGAAATCAGAAGAAGGCTAGGACTGGGGAGGGCAGCTGTAAGAGAACTAGAAAAGATCCTCTAATGCAAAGATGTATCACTGTACACTAAAGTCAGGATCATTCAGACCATGGTATTCCCGATCTCTATGTATGGATGTGAAAGTTGGACAGTGAAAAAAGTGGATAAGAGAAAAATAAACTCATTTGAAATGTGGTGTTGGAGGAGAGCTTTGCGCATATCATGGACTGCAAAAAAGACAAATAATTGGGTGTTAGAACAAATTGAACCAGAACTGTCACTAGAAGCTCAAATGACGAAACTGAGGTTATCATACTTTGGACACATAATGAGAAGACATGATTCACTAGAAAAGAGAATAATGCTGGGAAAAACAGAAGGGAGTAGAAAAAGAGGAAGGCCAAACAAGAGTTGGAATGATTCCATAAAGGAAGCCACAGACCTGAACTTACGAGATCTGAACAGGGTGGTTCATGACAGATGCTGTCGGAGGTCGCTGATTCATAGGGTCGCCATAAGTCGTAATCGACTTGAAGGCATATAACAACAACAATACATTGATCATGCCTGATATCTGCTAGACTCCCCATGAATTTGTCTAATTCCCTTTCAAAAGCACCTGAGCTAGTGGCCATCACTTCAGGTGGCAACAAATTGCAATAAGTTAATGTGTTTTATGGGGGAGAAAAGGCTTCCCCCCCATCCATCTGTCAAATCTGAGACCGGCCAACAGGTGTCTTCTTTTTTTTTCATCCTTTTGAAGGAAAACAAGAGTAAAGAGCAGCTCAGCTCTTTTGGCAAAAGAAAATTATGACAACAGAGCACCAGTGAAATGTCCACTGACTCATAACAACTCATACTAGCAATTCAAAATTTGAACAAGAGCCTCTTGCTTCTCCTTTGCCCCACCTGTATACCTCCATTTTCTGTATCATCAAGTCAAATCAACCTTTCTATTAAATTCCTTCCTTCCTTCCTTCCTTCCTTCCCACAAAAATACCTCAATAGATAAGACATCTTAAGCTGCAGTCCTAAATGCATTCACTTTAGTGAGAGCTGGGATCTTGCTGTGCTCTCCTGCTGTACCAGCTGGCTGATCAACCTAGGTGGATAAGTAGCTGGCACACTGGGCAGGAGGCAGGCAGAAGGCCACATCTGCCACCACCACCAATATATTAGCCAGCCATGTGCCTTCAGATAGCAAAAAATATATATAACCATGCATTGCAATGCACCAGTACATCAGGCCAAGCATGTGTCGGTGCATGCATTCCTTTGCTTGCCTGCCAAGCTGAAGAACACATGCCTTTATTTCTGTTCTCCTGACTCCTTCAGCATGTGGTATGCACATGAATACTCTGCTGCTGCCTCCACCTTCTTGCCCCATGGTGCAACCACAGCAATAAGCAGAGTGCTCTCTGTGTTTGGCTGGGTTGGCTTTTCCTCTTTCTAGAAGTGGAACAAGTGGTGGTGCTCACTCCACCACTCTGCTCATCTGATGCTGGCTCAAGGCAGCTCATTTTAATGGGGCTTCCCTGATCATTCTGAAATTTGTATTAGATCTAGGTTCAGTTTATACCATCTTAAAATGGCTTGCATGGTGTGGCTTAGTGGTTAGATTGTTGGACTATGACCTGGGAGACCAGGGTTCAAATCCCCCCACAGCCATGAAGCTCACTGGGTGACCCTGGGCCAGTCACTGCCTCTCAGCCTCACAGGAAGGCAATGGTAAACCCCTTCTGAATACTGCTTACCAGGAAAACCCTATTCATAGGGTTGGCCATAAGTCAGAATCGACTTGAAGGCAGTCCATTTCCATTTTCATGGTGTTTTATAAAATTCACATTTAAATTATACTAGGGATGAATTGATGTCCTGTATTCCATTTCAACATGTTCCATGTTTCATGAGTTGACTCTGTCTTGTGTTCTGCTGTTTGTTTAACTTAAAGAATGTCTAAAATTAATTTTGAAATTAATTCATGTGCTATTTGCTACATTTTCCAGGGGTTTTGTCCGTACGGGTTACTGTTATTTATGAGCACATGATTAAAACACTGCACAAAGAATAATCTTGTCTGTTTTTAAGATCCAGGGAGCTATGCATTATTGTATCAGCAAAGGAAACCTATGCACATGTAGAACCACAAGTTTGTTGCAGATTTTCACTTATAATAGAACTTGGTGGCATCTCTAATTTTGTGGAAGGCACTTTGCTTAAAGGAGACAATACTCTTACCACTTCTTAGAGACATTATTTATCGTAGTTCCCAAAATGAAGCTAAACTATTTCATTTTCTCTGTGTTGTTGTTGATTTGTCCATGGCCATGTACAGATGGACAGATGGGGTCACTTGTATCTCTACACTCTGGACTGTGCTGTTGATATGGATATAGCAACTGTATCTCTGCATGTGAAGCCTTTGCAAGACCATTGTTCTGAAAGTTTTTACAGTGTGTTTTACAGCGTGATGAAACTTCATAAAAGAAGATCAGCATAACTTTTGTCTCCCATCTATTAAAGATATTGAGTTGATCAGGGTTCTGGCAACAGCCTTCTCTTATCATGGTGCCTGCCCTATGGGACTGTTTCAGAGAACCCCCCTTTTTAAAGGCATGATTTTGGGCTCTGGGTTGATTTATATTTTAAATTGTTTAGATCAGGGCTAGCCAACATGGTGACCTCCAGATGTTCTGGACTACAGTCCCCATCAGCTCCATCTAGTGTGGCCAATAGACAGTGATGACAGGAACTGTACTCCAAGAACATCCAAAGGGTATCACATTGGCTACCCCTGGTTTTGATATTCTACCACTGAAATTGCCATTGTGGCTTTATGAGGGTGTTTCCTTGTATCAGTTTCAGGTGTTTTCTCAAACAACACCTTGAGCAGTTCTTCAGTAATGCAGCTGATGCACATCCTAAAATAAAAACATCCATGAATAATTTATAATCATGATTTTTGAACCTCTATTCTGTTTTTAAAAATCAAGATTTTGTAAGCACAATATCTCCCTCCCCCATTTAAGTTGCATTTAATATGCATGGTTGAACACACATCTCCCATAATACTAACTTTATCTTTAATACTTTTGACCGCACCTGGAAATAACCTTCAGGTTAAGCTAGCTCTGGGACCCTGCAGCAGTCACAGTGTGCAATTGGGCTTTATGACTGTTAGTTTGCAAACTATTTCTTCTGGCCAGGAAAAATGCGTTTGGAAAGAACTGCCTTCTACATAAAGTAAAAAAACATGCATTCATCCCACCCCCTGTCATACTACAACTGTGGCATATGTTCATGATCAAAACTGAGCTATGCATGCCCGTTTTTTTCCATCCATTAAAAACCTTTATCCCTCCCCCTTCAAATCCTACCTTTCCAGAAGGGAGCAGTAAGTTCAAAAAAACACTTCCTTGGTATTTTAGTAACATGATGAATGGTTTTGCCTTTTGAACTCTGCACCATCCTATTTTCAATAAAAGTTAGACTTCAGCTAAAGTAAATATCAAAATAAAAAAGAGTACCACACCTGCTAGACATGAAAATTCTCCATCTCTTGCTAAAAAAGCAAAGAAGTGTGGGAGTGTGGGAGCCACAGAGAAGAGATTTCAGTCTGTCAAACATTCATACAGTGTTTCCACTCCGGTGATGAATTAATTTGCTTTTTAATCCAGGTGCCATGCTGAGTTATATTCTTACATATTTTAAAGCAATACAGTTTTCATGTTCTCCCATTCAATTACTCTTTCTTCTTTTTGCAATCATATAAATTAGAAAGGAATACTTGCATTCAAAGTTATTAGGGCTTCAAAGCCATGAACTCAATGGAAAGATTCCATTGATTATATTGAACTTTGGATCAAGGCCTTTATAAATATATCTCATATAATGTGCAAGTCCTCTTTTAAGAACACATATTCAAATATTCAAATAAAAGTTTGGTCCTCATGAATTTGTGGAATTCACCACATGAGCGTTCAGATTAAAATCTCTTTCTGTGCTTAACAGTCTTTACAGATTAACATCACTATTGAATCCTCTCTAGTTTGCATATGGTGTACATACTTCTCATATACGTGAATTCTGAATGTTGTAGCTTGTGACTCAGTTCAGGTAAATCTATGAAACAACATACTATTCAAACGTGAACATTCCTCAAGGCATTTTTAAAGGAATAGTTGTATGTCCAAATGGCCACCCAGTCCAAGATGTTGGACATCCACTGGACACAAATGTACAGACACATAACATTTTGGATTGGAAGCCACTGAAACACTGACTAGATGTATGACTTTTTACTGAAATTGAATTGAAACAGTAGAACATAGGGGCACATTACACAAAAATTCTTAGGGTTATTACAAACTACTAGTCTTTCTGAAAATCTTAAGAAAATTTCTTTCTCTATACACTATGATGTCTGGTTCTCTCTTCATTCTTTTTTTTCGTAAGAATTCTGCTACAACAAGGCATGGATAATAAGCAGCAATTTTTAATTTTAATTGGAGTTTTAATCTGTGTATTTACTGGTGAGTGGGCAGGCTAGGAAGGATTACACTAGGGTTGTAACTTTTGCAAATGCATTTGCGAGGCTGTGTTCACTTCCCCCTCCCATTTTTTAGTTTGAACTGCTTTCACCTCAGTCCAAATGTCAGGGCTTGTACATGGTACAGAGGGCTCCTCATGCAAGCCATTTGTATGAAAAAAATGGACACCCAGTAACAATTCCTTAAAAAAGGAATCACAGATCACTTTGTGCATTATCCTCAGGATGACAGTGTTACACTCTGTTGTTATGGGTGTTGTGTGCTGGTGGAATGATTGTGTGTGCACCAGGGCTGTGGAGTCAGTACGCTAAACCATCAACTCCGACTCCAACTCCACCCAAAATTGCTTCCAACTCCACAGCCCTGGAAAGAGCTGTAAATGTCTTTTTAAATTGGAAGCTCTCATAGGAGCATTTTTATCGCTGCCTGAATATGTGCTGATCTTGGCATCACAGCATTTGTCTTCATCTGGGTCCTGTGTCATACACTGACACACAAAATGTTTTCCATCTTGAGTTATGGTGAAATGCTCAACTATAGCTGACTTCATGGGAAGCTTCTTTGACATTTTGAATTTATATTTTAAAAAAATTGTCAATCAAAATTTATTTTGAAGCCAGAGTCGGAGTTGGTACATTTCTACCGACTCCGACTCCACCCAAAATTGCTTCCGACTCTGACTCCACAGCCCTGGTGTGCACCCTGGTGAGAGGAGGGAACTCAAAGGGTGGGAAGTGTGTAGTGTTGCCCACCTTTGGTGACAGCATACATTTGGCTGGTAGCAGCAGAAGTGGGAGTGATGCTGCTACCTGTACACACAAACTTGTGTGTTTGGTGGGTGGGTTTGTTTGTGTTCCTGGTATATTTATGTTTTAATCTGGTAGAAGTGATTATGATTTATTATGTTAGTTATTTCGGGTTATATTAATTTTTAAGATTTTTAAAAATTGTTTTGTATTGTGTCAAATGTGTAATTTGGTTTTTATGTCTAATATTAATGTTAAGATGTTAATCTTTAAGGTGGTTTATTTTAAATGTTTTGTATTGTTTTAAAAGTGGAATGCTATTTGATCTTTTTTACTACCCTGTAAAAAGCTTAGAGGCTTCTTTTCAAGTATGAAGCAGTATACAAATTAAATAAATAAATTCACTAATAGGCAAAAAACCTTGCGGTTTAAGAATGTACCTATAGCCCACAGATATTTCTATTAAACTTTAAAAAGCACGGAAATTGGGCAGCTATAGTGAATGCACCAGGGAAGCAAGAGACCTGACCTTCTCTCTGACATATTGTACTGCCCTACAAATTTGTCAAAATGCAAACACAATTTGGGTTGGTCTTTCACAGTCCAATCCACTTCCTGTGTAGCTTGGAAGAATTTGGTAACATGTGCCTCTGAGCCACATCCACACTAGACCTTTATTTCACTTTGGAGAGTCATGGCTTCTCTCAAAGAATCCTGGGAAGTGTAGTTAGTGAAGGGTGCTGAGAGTTGCTAGGAGACGCCCTGTTCCCCTCAAAGACCTTCAATCAGAGTGGCTGACTGTTAAACCATTCTCTCAGTGGAATAGGAGTCTCCTCTCAGCACCCTTCACAAACTACATTTCCCAGGATTCTTTGAGGAAAGCCATGACTGTTTCAAGTGAAATCAAAATCTGGTGTGGGTGTGGCCCCCTGATTAGCCAAGCTTAGCAGCTGTGGGGCTTTTAGAACACTGACAGTTGGTTCTTACTGAGCATGCCCTGCATTATCATAGGGTTCCAGCCAAAATTTCTTAAATTAATTAAAAATCAGCCAGGCTTTTTTTTTTAACTTTTAAATTGCAGAAGATGAAGGTCAGAGTATGGGGCAAGGTCAGTATTAGGTTTACAGGTACTCTGTAAACATGGTTGATTTTTAATGAATTTCAACACATTATGAGAACTCTCAGAGAAAAAAGTCCAAAAAGGCTCTGGGTTTTTTTCCTCTCTTTTTAGACTTTGAACTCTTTAGTCTCTCTGACTGTTTTGTGTATCACCATGAAAATTGAAACGGTTGTTAAGCAAGTGTTTTTGAGTTCAGGACTATAAGTTTTGTAAGAATGTGTTTTGAAATGAGCTTATGGGAAGCATCAGAATGGCATGGGGGTATTTTCGATTTAACATTGCAGAATGTGAAAGATCCATGCTGGCTATAGTATACAGCCACTCTTGTGGCTGTATAATAAATTGTGCCCTGACATTCATCAATGGAAAAAATTATTATTGGCTAATGATTCTCAGAAACAGCACTCAGTTTGGGTGGATGTAGAAATCTATTTCACTCTTCATTCGCATTCTCTTCACATGTTACTAGTGTGGAAAGGCAGCACAGATACAAAGCAGATGCAGGGCTGTATGATTTGTCCCACCTCTAAGATTGTGTGGCTTCTCCCAAGCTCTCATGTGCTGAGAGACAACTTCTGAAGTGGGGAGTCTTTTCTTTCCCTGCAGGCTCCCTGCACAGTTTAGAACTCTGACCTTCCAGGGTTCTAAACTGCACAGATAGAAAAGTCTCTTCACTTCATAAGTCGTCACTCAACATGTGATGGACCAGAAGGAGTCACACAGTATCAGAAGGGGTTCTGAAACCATAGTTTCTTTGTACCCATGTTGTCACTTCATGCAAATGATGCTTTAAGAGGTCTTTTATATGAGGTTTTACTAGCCATCTGCACCTCTTGTGTGGTAAAATCCTTCTGACCCCTGGGCAGGACAGCCCATACCAGAGAGTAGTGCTGAGGCAAAATCTGTCCCCCAATTTCTCAATCCTTTCCTCCCCATGCAAACAAGGCTTCCATTTTTCTGCCTCATTCTCAGGGCACTTTAGCATTTCTTTAGAATTTCAGCAGGTGTGGGGTTTTGAGCTTACACCATCATTGTGAAGTTTTACTCTAGTATATGTAGTTGGCATAGCACAGTAGGGAGGAGAGCCTGGCTGGGAGTCCAGAGTTTGTGAGTTCAAATCCCTGCTCGTGTCTCTTGGGTGTAAAGGGCCAGCTAAAGATCACCCCCACAGTGAGTGGCTCAGGGGTTACATGCCCTGCTACCTGTGGAGCCGGGGGCAAGCTGCATAGTTCCAAGGAGCCCAGTTGCCCCCCCAGTTGGCAGTTGCGAACAAGGAAGGGGCCAGATTGTGCAGCTGTGGCAAGCTGAGCAGGCCCTAACCAGCTGGGGTGGAGCAATGGTAACCCCCCTCTGAATACAACTTAACATGAAAACCCTATTCATAGGGTAGCCATAAGTCGGGATCGACTTGAAGGCAGTCCCACTCTAGTATATGCAAAGGCGGCAACTTTGACAGTTCTGTGGTGATTACCATCATCAAATAAGGAAGTAAAAGGATGCATCAATCAGTTTGCATTTCAATCAGAATTTATCAAATTCAGACTTTACTAAACAATATGAGAACCAAAACACAGCCATCCTTCGAAATTCGCATTTATTAGAATTTTGGGATGCAGTTCGCCACCTAAACAATATTTACAAAAATGTACATATTATGGGAAAGTGTGCACTTATGAATATATAAGTGAAAACATGCAAAAAGGCATGAGATGATGAGAAATGGCTTGCAAAAATGTGTACCTTTGTCAAAACTGCCTACAAAAATGTGTTTATTTGGAGAAATTCGCACTAAAATGGTAGAGAATTTTCATGAGGATTCTTTTTTAAAGAAGTTGCAGATTGCTGCAGAAATGCAGAGGACTGAATTTAACATTAGAAAAGTGAGAAACTGAGAGAACCAAAATTAACAGATATTTCCATCCCTAATTATTCTCCGACTGGCTATTGTCATGTGTGTTGTAGACAGACATGGAGGAACTAAAGGGTCACAATTAGCAACATCTGAGCATGCAGAAAGGTGGTGGATGTCACCTGACATTGGCCATGCCAATCACACAGACTGCACAGGAACAAAAAGGAGTAATAATAAATCTCAGTTCTAATTACTAATAAATTACAGTTTGGCTTCATCAGAGTCAAGGCTTATTATGCATACAGGAATTAGGAACAGGTGAAACCACTAGTCTTCACTGTTTCAGAGCCATGGCCCGCCTTTAACCCAAACATGCACTTGAGGACCCAAGAATTAATTTGTACCTCATATTTTATGCTAGTGGTAACAGCCCCTTAGGGAAGCCTTGACCGTCATCTTGGTTGATGGTAGACATGTGCACGCAGCACAGCCACTATTCACCACAACGGGAGAGGTACATAGGGCATGCAGGTGGACATTGCGGGCCTGCATGGTCATGGGGGGGGTGGCTCTACGATCTGTGTCAAGGTCGGGACCTGACACTGACACAGATTGCAGAACGGGAGCGCTACCCACCCACCCTAAAGAGGGGCCCTTCAGGGGCCCTCAGCCAGGGCCCGACCTGGCTGCGCTCTGGTGCCGCACCTATTGCAGGACATTTTTGGTTCAGTTGTAGGAAACATCCAGGTCTATCCCTCATTGCCATCTGCTTCCAAGGAAACTATAGAGGTCTTGAATTTGTCTCTAATATCAGTGGACTGGATTTTTAAGTTGGATTTTTAAGTCGGAGACCCAGACTTGCAGCAACATTGTATTTTATATTCATTTCCGATTTGTTTCCAGGCCCAGTTCAAAGTTCTGGTTATTATCTTTTAAGCCCTAGATATCCCAAAGACCATCTCCTCCTGCATGAACCCAACTGCATAATGCAGTTCACAGGGCAAGCTTGTTACATTCCCACTGGAGGTATGGAAGGCAGGGACATAAGAGCAAACATCTAAAAAGACTTCTAAACAAGAATACTTAGCATGTGAAATAAGCATTGGACTGGAACACTCAGCATTCCGAGTGGGCATATACCTTACTGAGGGCATTCAGGCAGCAAATCAAAATGGCATTGTTTGAACATGCTTTCTTTTTTTATGTGTGCTGTTCCTAGGATTTTTTTAAAATACTTTTAGCTAAAAACAAAATGGGGGGTTGTGTTCTTTATTGCTGGATTGTCTGATTTCTTTATTTGTTTATATAAGAGATTTCTTGCTCATTCTTCACCAAAAGGGCCCAGGGCAGGTAGCAACCATATAATTATACAGTATAAAAATTCAATAAAACAATTTTAATTTAATATTTGCATTTAGGTTTTTTTATTTACACATTTCTATCCCACCCTTCTGGAGCCCATAAACCATTCAGAACATACGATGCAAATCAAAATAATGTCACAAATAAATAAATAGCCAGATAACATATCTACAGTAGATGAGTTGTGGATTTTAAACTTTCACGTGCACTTAAGCAATTCTTGAAAATCTTCCTAAAGTTTCTAGATAAAATTTATAGCCTGTAAAAAGAAAGTTTACTCAGCAGGTCAATAATCCTCTAGGCTAAATAAAGGATCAACAGCCTTACAGTTTATCTATTAACATATTTTTGATAGCATTTCCTATTTATGTTTCTGGAGTGGCTGGAACTCAGAGACAGTTACCAGATTAAACCAAAGAATCTGGAGCACCAAAGGGAATTTGGAGCATGTTGGCAGAAGCCTAGTTCTTTCAACAGCTTCCTCTAGTGTCATGCAGAAGTCTGCTGTGGTTCAGCTTTTGTAAAACCCAATCAATCTTCTGGGCAAGAAGACAGAGGGGCTATGGAACCCATCAGAATAAAAGCAAAACACATGAAAACCTTACACAGTGTGACAACTTGGAGAAAGTCTTTTTGCCACAAATATCCTAAAGATATTGGATATTTGTTTAACTGAATTCAAGCTATAGTTGTGGAAGTAGTTGGCAATTATGAATAAAGTATATCCAACATGATATCAACCTATGTGCAGTTTAAAGGAAGACTGTAACAGCTTATGATACATTAATAAAACTCAGCTTCATGAAGGCAATGACATTTACTGACATCTCCTACAATGCAAGATCAATTTTCAAGTTTCTCCTAATTTCTTATTCTGAAATGGAATTGTGCTATTTTCTCTACAACACTGGTTTCCCCGACCCCCAAATATTTAAAGGAATGTGAGTTCCTTTGAAATTTATTAGGAGTTCCTTAATGAGAAGATACCGAAAAGTCCATTAGGGACTCTTTAGGAATGGAAGGATCTGTTAATTTCAGTTCTCTCAGTTTCTCGTTTTTTTAATCTTAAATTCAGTTCCCCATATTTCTGCAGCAATTTGCTTTAAAAAAAAATCCTCATGGAAATTCCTCAGTATTTTAAGGCAAAATTCTCCTAATAAACACATTTTCATGTAGTTTTGACTAATGTACACATTTTGCACTCAGTTTCTCCTAATATATTCCATTTTTGTATGTAATTTTCACTAATATGTTCATTTTAATACACATTTCCCCCCAATTTTGCATGTTTGTAAACATTGGTTGGCAAATGGCATCAAAAATTTGGATGTGTGAATTTTGAAGGATGGCTGTTTTGGTTCTCATATTGTTTTGGAAAGTGTGAATGAGACCCTTCCATGGGACTTTTTGCCATCTGAGATATGGTTGGTGGGGATGTAGGAGAGTGCCTTTTCTGCTGTGGCATGCAGAATGGGGAACTTCTTGCCCCAAGAGGATCAGTCGTCTCCTATTTTACCAGTGTTGTGCCACTGTCAGTGGTGAAATGCTACACTGTGAAGTACAGGAGCTAAGCATAAGAACATAAGAAGAACCTGTTCAATCAGGCCAATGACGTATCTAGTCCAATATCCTGTTCTCACCATTGACAACCAGATGCCTCTGTGAAGTCTGCAAGCAGGATCTGAGTGCAACACTGCTCTCTTCACTTGTGATTCCTGGCTACTGATATTCAGAGCCTTACTGCCTCCAACAATTCAGGTAGAAAAAAATACATCATGATGCACACACCCTTTAGCCATGCCCCCAAGCACTAACTCCATAGCTACGTGCCCAAGAAGCATTTTTAAAAATGCAGACAGCTATAGAAAGAAATTTTCCTACAAAATGAAGGAAGAATGACTAGTTTTATGGCACTAAATACTAAACATGTTTGCAGCATAAAACTCAAATGCATACCTGGAAGTAAGCTCCACGGAACTCAGTGGTGTATACATCTGATTGCATAGGTTAAATTTGCAAACCATGCTGAGCTTTAACAAAAGATCTTCAACCAACTGGAATGAACCTTAAGCTTTTAATTAGAAATGCAAACAATCTTGCAAAGAGTTGCTACCATTTAAATTGCTAGGAGGAAGTAGAACTCCATCAAAGAAAAAGATCTGAAAGCGCATTATCACTTTGTTCATTTGCTAGCTCATGAAGGGGATATAATCACTGCTGCTCTGAAAAAGACCTAGTGTTGTACCCCCTGGTTTTCCATCTCTGCTACACCACTGGCCATTACAGCCCCTGAAGAATTTTCCCTGGCAATCTTGATTTCTCTGCTGAGCAGTATTTCGTTTGTTTTCACCTTGGCTCTTTTCTGGGTTAGTGTTATTTTGTTTATTGCTATATTTGTACTCTGAATGGACTTAAAAATTTTATTCCTTGGTACTTGGCTTCAGTCATCCATACTTCAGTTACCTCTAGACTGGATTATTCTAATTCACTCTCCACTAGGCCTAATTATTTAGCCCAGACTTTTTTGGGGGGAGGAGAGAGAGAGATTTTACAGGTTAGGAATGGGAAATGACCCTTAATTTTTGGTGTGTGATCTTTGTGTGTGGGGAGAAATTTCATAAATACCATACCAGATATGAGGCAGCAAAGGGATGCAGTTCTTAATACTAATAAAAAAAAATTGCCATTGTTTTATGTAATGGAGAAACTGTGACAGACTGGCAGTATCCCTCATTGAAAGTGGCCCACTGTCTACACTGACTGGCGGGGTTTTAGACAAGGAGTCTCTCCCAGCTATAGCTGGAGATGCTGGGGATTGAACCTGGGACCTTCTGCATGCAAAGCGGATGCTCTACAAAGGAACTATGGCCCAAAGTGGCTTCCCTCCCCCCAAATCACCCACCAACTCATGGAGAGCAAAGGTCTGAATTGGGGAACCTCCTGTACTCGTGGAGGCTTTCTGTGCAGTTTAGAACTCTGCATAACAGGGGTTCTAAATCCTGTGGGGAGACTCCACAAGTACAGGCAGACCTTTTCTCCTCCATGAGTTGGAAAGTGACAGGGATGGTGACTGAAGGGGGGAGGAGCTTTGTGCACTCATCACCACTCTCTGCTCATGTGTAGGTTTTACATTGGAGCAGAATTGATGCATAGAGCCTCTCTGAACTCCTTTTTCCTGACTACATAAAAGAATGAGATCATTTCAGCGCCAGTCAGGTGGTCCAGCCCAGAACTGGAAGTCTAAAATCAGTGGTGGGTGCTTTAATGTTGCTCGTACACAAATAAAAAACAGGGGCTGAAGCATACTGGGAGATAACATCTGGAATTTCAAATGCATTGAGAAGCATTATTTTAACTCTTCTTGATATCTAAGTGGTGAAGGCAAATTAAGAAAATGCACTGACATATTCTTCTGCCAAGAGTTTTATTTTTTTTGTCTGTCACTGTTTTTAATTTGTTTTTTTAAAATGTTAACTGTTTTATCAACAATTTTAATGTTTTTTGCAAAGAGGGTTTTTTTTTAACAATAAACTGATATATAAAAGGGAAAAAAGAGTTAATAAAGCCATTCAAATGCCAAGCATCTGCAGATAAACTCTTAATTCTTTTCCAAATTGTAAACTGGAAGCTCCCCTTCCTCCATCCCTCCCACCTTCTCATTCTCACACACAGCACAGATCACTGATGTCTAACTACATACCTTTAGGTAAATTGTCGATCCAGCAAACCATCTACAAACCTTTAGAAATATTTGTGTTCTTTGTTGGTTCCAGGATCCATTGGCTATTCATATTGAAAGGAACAGGAAGCATCCCAGTTTATTTTAGTAGGGTTTGGCCTGTATTGCATAAGAATGTGAAGGGCTGTGCAGTGAGGATGTTGCATCCGCGTTGCCAAGAACTAAAGATATACATTAGGGTTTAGACTACTCAAAAAAGCCCCGCTTTAAAAAAGATAATTATACTTTTGTTTATCCAATTAGCACAAATAAGCCTTTGCTAGTTGCTTAAACTTGGTATGCAATTTATAAACATCCTTAACTACTGTAAATAAAAAGTTTATTTTAGAATCTGAAATGACCATCATTCCTTGCCATGCATAGCTTCAACTTTTGCTATTCAAGAAAGCATCTTCAAATTGTCCCTTCCCAATGGAATTTAATTTGTTTTTAAGAATAACTTAGCTTGTAAATGAAGGGTGAGGCACCTCAAGGGGCAAATGCAGCCCTCAGACTTCTATATCTGGCCCTTGGGACTCTTCGCAGGCCACACCCCCTTCCTGGGCAACACCCATCATTGGCTGTCCTTCACATTCTCCTCAAGTGCTTTTGCCCGGATAGAATATGTCTTTAAACTCTGGTAACTTTAAACTCTGCTGGTATGAATGGATGACAGAGAGGTAAAATTCACATTCATTGCTCCACCCACTTTTGCCTCTGCACCCCATCCATCACTGGCATGTGGCCTTCAGAAGACTTTCCAGAAGGAAATGTGACCCTTTGGCTGAAAAAGGTTTCCTGCAATGAGCCATATATATTTGGAATGTGAATGTCAAGGTTGTTGGTTACCAATGGAAGGCAAGATATTTTCCCTATAATCAGTTTTAAGCTGCAATCCACAAGCCATTTTAACAAGCTGGATTAAATATAAGGTTGAGTGTTCCTTGAGGTACAGATTTTAGGACTTTTGCTATGGTATAAACCTATAGTTATTTAAAAAAAATTCAGTGAGCCAATCTTGCTCATTCTTCAACTCCAAATAACTCTTCAATAAGGGTGCTTATTCCCTTATCACCAGTATGTCACATGAGTCTATATCAGGAGTCAGGGCTAGTTTTTCAATCTAGCCAAGGACCAACGTGGTTTTCAGTTTGAATTGTTCTTGTTAATCCAGCAGTTTACCATATATTATTCCTAGGACAAGACAAAGAAACCCCCAACAAGGCAGTCAAATATGGGAGCTCTTCTCATTCAATATGTTATATGTTGGTGGCAATACTAAGCAATTATTCCACCCCCATCCCCACTGAAGTGTCTTTGAGGGAAGACACAGAAAACCATTTTCGGGCAGGGAGGCCACTTTGAAAGTGTCCCCATCTCATTTCATGCAGACACACCTATTCCTCTAGTATCAACTGGGTGAGCAAGTTTCAAGCAGAAGCTGACTATGCGCATGGTACAGGGTAGCCTCTCTTTACAGATACTCCTGCACTACTAAAGTTTCCAGCAGTCTTTGTAAAGCAAGGATGGGTAACCTGTGGACCTTTAGATGTTACTGGACTACAACTCCCACCATTCCTGACTGCTGGCCCTTCAGGTTGGAGCTGATGGGAACTGGAGTCTAGCAAGATCTGCAGGGGCAGAGGTACCTCACTCCTGCTGTAAAAATATTCTGAAGATTAGAAGAATGAATAAAGAAGTTAATACAACTCACTGTATAAAGTTATTGCTTTGTTAAAATGTTTTGTGGATATGTTTACCATCCTTCAGGAGGAAGGGTGGGATTTTAAATATATATATATATATATATATGTATAAAAAATAAATTTGTTGTTATATGCCTTCAGGTCGATTACGACTTATGGCAACCCCATGAATCAGCAACCTCCAGTAGCATCAGTTATAAACCACCCTGTTCAGATCTTGTAAGTTCAGGTCTGTGGCTTCCTTTATGGAATCAATCCATCTCTTTTTTGGTCTTCCTCTTTTTCTACTTCCTTCTGTTTTTCCCAGCATTATGGTCTTTTCTAGTGAATCATGTCTTCTCAGATGTGTCCAAATTATGATAATCTCAGTTTCATCATTTTAGCTTCTAGTGATAGTTCTGGTTTAATTTGTTCTAACACCCAATTATTTGTCTTTCTCGCAGTCCATGGTATGCACAAAGCTCTCCTCTAACACCACATTTCAAATGAGTTTATTTTTCTCTTATCCACTTTTTTCACTGTCTAACTTTCACATCCATATATAGAGATGGGGAATACCATGGTCTGAATGATCCTGACTTTAGTGTTCAGTGATACATCTTTGCATTTGAGGACCTTTTCTAGTTTTCTCATAGCTGCCGTCCCCTGTCCTAGCCTTCTTCTGATTTCTTGACCGTTGTCTCCATTTTGGTTAATGACTATGCCAAGGTATTGATGATCCTTGACAAGTTCAATGTCCTCATTGACAACTTTAAAGCTATATAAATCTTCTGTTGTCATTACTTTAGTCTTTTTGACGTTCAGCTGTAGTCCTGCTTTTGTGCTTTCCTCTTTAACTTTCAACAGCATAAAGGGGTTTATTTTAAGATGACAAAGGAATGGATCAATGCATCAATATTCATGAATCACTTTAAAAAAGGCAGAGGCCTGCCAGAAAAGAAGACTGACCACTGAGCTAGCATTCTGTTTGCTGTCATGCATGTCTTTCATTTTTCCACTGTGAGCTCTATTTCATCTTATGTTTGGCTGTTTTGATTTGTAGCACACAAACTGCAGATTTTCCTTTGGGGTACCACTACTGAGTCAGCTTATACAGCCATTTCCCCAACAGTTTTAGGACTATTTTGTTTGTTCTGTTTTACCTTGGAAAGCGCAACACTCTTCCGGATAGTAATTCAGTCCAATGCAGTGTAGAACCTGGTTATGCAAGCTTCATGGATACCAAGTTTCATGGATACCTATTTTTCTCTCTGGTTTAGTTTCTTCCACATCATCTCCCTCATTATATTTTTCTTCATCCATTACTTCATCTCCTGTGGTGTGGTAAGGAGTGCTGTTGCATTCATTTCCTACTTATGGGTTCCCATAAGCATCTGGTTGCTTGCTATAAGAATAGGATGCTGGACTAGACTGATCCAGCAGGCCTCTCAAGTTCACCATCCCTTACATGAGTGGTTTAGGTTGAGTTGGGGTTGGGGAAGGGATAGAAAGTATGAACCAGATGGTTACTGTAATGTTGAGAACTGGCCCTAACTGGTTGCTCACCCTTACCTGTATTCCTGGTGCATTTTGTCTATCTCCTCATCTGTGACACTGAAAGTTGACCCAAGCAACCATACAGATGAAATGTCTTTGTTTTTCCTCACACACCTGATTACTGTCAAAATGGCAGATGAGTAAATCTGGAAGACACAGGACCCTATCTACTTGTTCTCTCCCCGAACAGTCACCATCAGTGGAGGGAAAGAGTGGGATAATGCTTGCAGATCTCTCCCCCTCTGTCATGCCCTCCACTTATTGGGGGGAAGGCCTGAAGTGAAGAGACTCCTCTATGTGAGCAGGAGTCCCCTTGCAATTGAAAGCCCTACTTACATGGATAGAGCAGGCTCCCTATTTCACACCTTCTCCAATGCGTAGAGGGTGGATGGCAAGGATGTGATGGAGAGGCCATCCGTCTGGATGCCAGTGAGCACAGTCCCATTCTTCCTCTCATGTGATGGTAATCATGGGGAGTGGGGGACAAGCGATCTATGCTAGGGTCACTCAGAACACAACAGTCCTTGCTTTCAGGGCAGAAAACAGTGTCTCTAGTCTATAGCTTCAGTTGCTTGGAAGGTGAGTTTTTTTTTTATATTTCAAACCATTGTGGTTCCCAAGCAGTTACTGGATACTTCCATGCAAGTTAAACTTGATTTATTTCATATGTTCATAATGTTAATTTCATCAGTGCTGTTCTGCCTATTTGGTCAGAGTTTCATGCATACCCAGTAACAATCACTACATAAAAACCTCAAGAACATGACATATTTTATTTAGATCCTAAAAGAATATGTTGAAGAAATTTCACAAACTGGAAAGTTGCCAAAAACCAAGAAAATATATTGGCTCTACTGCCATGAGAACAATTGGTCAAAGTTGTGTCAGTAAATGCTGGAATAGACTCCTAAAGGATGCTCTTACAAAACATTTAAAATGTCAGTTCAATAGCAGTTTAATTTATTCTTGCTACCTTGAATGATTCAGCTAGGGTCATATTCCTAACGGCTAGCAGAATATGACCGTGTCATTCTTTATGTTGACTTATCTGCAAGTTGTATTCAGCACAAATAGGGATAACCTTGCTTTTGTGTTGTCATGAAATAACACTGGACACAATCTAGCTTTTTTTTAAACACGTGTGATTTTATCATTTTGTACAAAGGAAGGTGGATGGTACTTATGATGCTCACATGATACCATTAGTAGCATCATGGAGAAGACAGACATAATAATATTCATCATGTGTAAAGTAATAATATTTCAAATTTTGGACTTTTAAAAACAAGTGACACTGGATGCACAAAGGGAACATACTTTTTCAATATACAGTTGATTATACAAACAAAAGCTAACCAGGATGCATCCAAATCCAGGAAAGCTGTTTGGTTTGGGACATATTTGGACTAGGAATTGTTTCAAATGATAAGCAGCCATGCAGTGACCCCTTTCAGTCTGAGCGCTTGTAGGCATTCAACATAGGAGGCTGGTCATGTGTGGCAGCTCATGGCACTGAGCTATCATGGAGCACACTGCTGCAAATCACCCCTTTTGTATATGTTGGTTGCATGTCATTAATCTTAAAACATTACAAAAATCCATTAAATTTTTAATGTTTATGAATACAAGGGCTGAGAAGACATGCTTAGGGAAACATTGCTCCACAACCAAGAACTTGTGGCCCTCCAGATGTTTTTGGACTCCAGTTCCCATCAGCCTCAGCCTGCATAGCCAATGGTCAGGATTTGTAGGCCAACAAAGGTTACCTATCCTCATGATCTACTGCTCTTGTCCATTATAATTTTTGTAGGTGAAAGCATTTGGAATATCAATTCCTGAATGGTTTCATCCATGTAGTTCATGCAGGGGCATGCATTGCATTGTATTATACCAAACACATATTGAGGACGAGGGCTTTAACTTCAGAAACCTCTCCTCACATGCCTTATATAGGGGGTCTTTAACCTCAACAGGTTTATGGTTTCTGCTATGTTGTATCTCCTAATATACGTGGAAATTGTTATAGCATTGCAATATTCTTTTTTCTTCTGCAGTCATCTTAGTACAGAAATCAACAATATGGTGCCCATGGGCACACATGTGTCCAAAGGTCCTTCCTTAGTGTCCACAGAGTCCCATCTCCCAGATGAAATTAGGCTTGAAAGGAATCCATTGTAGCCAACAGAATAGGTACAATGTGTACTTAGCGCTCTGTCTGTGCGTGCGTGTGCGCATGCATGTGTTTCTTCATGTTTCAAATGCAACCCTGGATTCAAAAAAGGTTGGTGACGTCTGTCGTAATTCCTTTTCCATCTGAGCCATCTTGGTGGTTAAGACAGGTCTGGCCCTACCATGAGTGAAGATTAGCTCTTTGGCTTAAGCAGCAGAATTGGAGAAGCAGTGGAGCAAGCATATGCCTCCCTGCCTCTGCCACCACCCACAGGGAAAAAAATGTCTAGAACTTTTTCTCATGGATTGAAGCATGCTTTGCAGTTTTGACTGAAGGGTGCTGCCAGGGGGAGGGAAGAAGAGGAAGTAGGGCAATGGTCCTTAGCTGGGTTAAGCTAATCTCAGGAAATATTTTGGAGGAACTAACCTTTTCATTGGTGATGGGAAAATAATGGAATTCTGTCCCTAAGGACATTTTTCAGGTCTTGTCCTCATACAGAGTAAGGGGAGGTATGGTGTGAGAAGAGAGACAAGCCATCCGAAGGGGATGTGACACTCACAGTTGGTGACTGTGCTGTGTGCCAGCCTCTTCTCTAGCTAGAGAAATTGTGGTTGCCCTATCAATCACCACCCTTAGGGATCAGATGCTTTGCCAGGTTGGTTTTAAATAAGATGTTCCTCATTCATGATTTGATCGTGGATGATGAGGCTGACCTGATGTGTCTTACTGAAATGTGAGTGGATGAGCAGGGCAGAGCTGGTGTCTCCCAGCTGTGCCCACCAGGGTACTTGGTGCAGTATCAGTGCAGTCATGAGGATCAGGGAGGAGGGAGTCACTGTGATCTATAGGAATTCAATCTCTCTCCAGGATTCCTGTCCAACTGAGTGGGAATCTGGTCTTTGTGCCTTGTGTTGGGCAGTCAGAATGGATTAGAGTCTCTGCTGGTTTACTGCTCGTCTTACTGCCCAGCAGTCTCCCTGCCTGAGCTGATGGAAGGTGCTGAGGCCTCCTTTCTGGGACAACTCAGGGCTTCACGGCCACCACAACAACTATGGAGCTGTCCCAGCATGCAGTTGGCCTTGTGCATGTGGCAAGCAACACTCTGCCTTCTTGTGGCTAGATCACCTTCTGATCACCTTCAGCATCTTTTATCCTCCTCAGGGGTGGGGGATCTATTAGAATGGTCTGCCCTTGGATTCTGATGCATCCAATTTATTTCCAGATGATTCTGGGGGAATTTCTGGCTCTTATGACTGTCGGTTCTGTCAAAGCCTTGGTCAATAAGTGGAATGAGTGGATGACCCAGGCAGTCAACTCAATCACTTCTGAATATCCTCTTCTGCTTGGCAGAGCCCAATTTGCTCCATACTAAACAACAGAGTTAAGGCCAATGAAGCAAGCTGGGAAATGGCTGAACACAAGTGAAGGAAAACTCCCTTGCTTGCAAATAAAGTTGTGAAATCTTACTTATGACCCGTGTACAATCATTGCTGTAGGGAAGGCAAAAAATGTCATTGTGCCATGGCCAGTTGTGGCTGAGAGTAAAATTCCTTCCCAGCCCTGTCAACCAGGAGCTAATCTCAATCCACAGCAAAGAAAACCATTAATAAAGGGAGGAAGAGTGGGTCCTTTAGACCTTGCCCCTGAAAGTAAACAGGGGCTGCTGATTGGCTGCTCAGGGTGCGGCCAGCCTGAACCATGGAGCCTGCCAGTCAATGTTGTGTAGGGGCCCAAAGTGGGTTCTCCATTAATTTGTTGTGAGCCATTTCATGGTCAAAATCTACAAAAAATTCAAAGTGGATTCCATATGCTGATCCCACCCCAGATACATAGCAGTGACTTCTGTGGGTTTTGCAAGAGGAATTATTCACAGCATTACCCATAGGTTGCACTGTCAGAAGACCAAGATGATGCTTAAGCTGATCTAACTTTTGTCCATACTGGGTTCTATTCTTTCAGTTGAAGCAACTACAAAAATGGAGAAAGAGCTAAAATAAAACAGATGGGATGTAGAAGGTTGCAAATCCTTCACACCCTTTGAATATTGCTTTTGATCAGATCCAGTTTGGAATTCCTCTTTTCCAAGAATGGAATCCTGGTGGGTGGGGGGAATATTTCAAGGCTGAAATTAGACTTACACATGCGCTGCCACCTGTTGCAAGTTTTCTTTGGCTTTTTAAAGCTTTTCAACTACTAGGATTGATGGGTTCATGCGAAGGAAGCAAAAGAAGACAGAGACTATGTAAGGAATGATATGGAGAGTTCTATTATTGCAGTTATAAGAATAAAATACCACAGTATGCCTTTTCACCATGTAAATGAGGGCATTTTATCAAATAGCCACCTTGAAATTATAGCTGTTTCTACAATTTGTCCCTCTTAACTACTTACACGTCTGGCCTTATAATCTTTTAATGACAAAGTGGAAACAAAATACGTTATACACACTGTTACTAGGGCTGTGCATTCACCTCAGACAAGGCATCAATCTAAGGCAAGACTCCCTGCTGTGCAAGTATTTGGATCACCTCAGAATCCAAGGCAGTCTGAGAAGAAGTGGGCTGGCTGTTAGGCTTCAGAGACAGCTTCTAAGGTGTTTTTGACTGTTTGTTATATTTTTGAAACTTCCTCCAAGTTCTCCATAAATGGAAAATGCCAGGCAGATTGGCCAGAGGGAGGAGGGTGGTGGAGTTCTTTGATTGATAGCTCTAGCTTCCAATCATGGAAAGACTTCACCAGAGCTCTCCTTTTCTTCCAGACACAGTGCTTCTAGAAGGGATGTTAGGAGGCTGCGGCTTTGGTGCAAATTCACCAGAAAACAAAATAACTACTAGGTTCAAATACTGGTTTTTTTTAAATCATAACCTTATAATCCCAGAGTCTATCCTTCTGAAATTTTCCAAGGAATTTACCTAGGAGTTCCACTATATAATTTGTCATTTTTATGCAATTGCCCACAAAACTTACCTAGGAGAATATTCTTCTTTTTTAAAAAAACAACCCCTCAAATTTTTAAACCCATATCTGAGCCAACGAGATGTGTGATATTCAACAAGGGGATTTTCCCCCCTTCTGTGTGCAACCCTAAGAGTTACATACCTCTATCCTCTATATTCACACCATACATTTTATTCCACTATTACTCCATTTTATACAGTCATGGCTTCCTCCAAGAATTCTGAGAAATGTAGTTAGTGAAGGGTGTCGTTAGGAGACTCCTATTCTCACAGAGCTACAATTTCTAGAGTGGTTTAACAGTTCCTCTTCCAGAGAACTTTGAGAATTGTAGCTCTATGAGGGGAACAGGGGTCTCCTAAAAACTCTTGGCACTGTTCACAAACTACATTTCCCAGCATTCTTTGGGGGAAACCATGACTGTTTAAAGTGGAATAAATGTATGGTGTGAATACAGTCCTACATAAACTCTTTCATAAACTCCAGCACAGATGTTCTCTGTCTGCCTAAGGGGAGAGGTGACTGACATGATTCACAGACTCAGCTGTGTCCAATCAATGAATGCTATTTATGTAGATGCTATTTTGTGAAATTTGTTTCAAAGGAATTGAAACTAGGCTCTGCAAAAACATATTGAAATGCCAATTTGATTTTGAAGTACAATTAATTATCCTGCACAATATCAGTAGTACAAGCAGAGTTTCAGCATGGACCACATACGGTGATATAGTGGAGGAGAAACATGGGGAGGGTGGCTCCTTGCCTTTCCTCAATGCAGGAATCATGAAGCCAAAGTGATGAGTTCCTGCAAAAAATGAGATTATTTTTATCACATCATACATATGCTGTGAAACTCAACCGTTATATTTGCCACATGAACCAGAAGTGTCGTCCACCTGTCATCCCAAAATCTCTATGCATTTTGTCCTTAGTAAATGACAAAGCCTCATTTATTTAATGTGACTTGACCACATGATGTGGCATGATGTGACTTTACCTTAAAGTCAGGAATTTGGATCCTGGTTTAATAACTGGCGAATGCAGCATTCACTTGATGATACTAATGCAAAAATTATTTCAGTGATCAGGATGATCTATTAAAATTGGCTCAACTGATGTTTTTGCTGATGTGAAAAGTACAGAGTCTCATTTGAATAAAATCTAAATAAGCATGTCCAGATTGAAATCACAGAAGTAAATGAAAACAAAAGACGCATATCACATTACATACTGCTGCTGCATTACTGAAACTATTTACAAATTAAATCAATGAAGGTTTCATATTAATAGTCACTGGATTGCTCCTAAAATATCCACCACTTAATTCTTAATTCCTTTACAGATGCTAAGAAAATAATTTCCTACAAGACAAGCCAGATTGATTTATACTATTTGGATCAGTTCTATGGATTATGGTTTATTATAGTAAGTCAAATAGGAATTAATTGAAAACTATTATTTTTTGTGGAATTTTTTGAAAAGTGAAACATAGACCTTGTACATAAGGAAAACACACACACATATTTAATCTTTAATTTATGTACATGCATGGAAGTAAAGAAGGAAAATATTAAAGAATCAGAACATGTGGACAAAACGCTTCTAGCAGATAAATCTTGCATTCCTTTAAAATTCTGCTGTCTAGAATAGGGCTGAGCTTTCAGTAGAAAATGGGGGTGAGTGGGACACGTAGGGCCCATGAAACGGGGGGGGGAATAGAAGGAGGATTTTAAAGGGAGGGATATTCAAATGCTTCTGTGTGGGATAGAAATTATAAAGGCAGTGATGTTATAGAAGCAAAGGCAGCCTTCTTTTTCTTTCTTTTTGAAAACCTTCTATAGCTAAATACTCTTTCCCAGAACGCTCCATAGTGGCATTCTGGAGCATTCTGGTGTCCATTTTTTTGTGGCAGCTGCAATTTTTTCACCAGAATGTCCTGGAATAATACTGTACCTGGGGCATTCTAGGAATAAAGTGGTGGCTGGTGTTGCTGGCTGTCACAGTGGAGCAAAAAAAAAAAGAGAGAGAGAGATAAAAACTATGGGCGGAAAGATAAAAAGAAGTACCACTGTCACAGTAAGCACACCCTCACCACAAAAAAGTGCCAAAAGGCCACCTCCTCAGATTAGGTGCCTTGATTGGGGTAGCAAATTTGAAGGGGGGCATTTTCATTTAGCCCAACACCCCTTCACATGTCCTGAGGTCCTGTTTGCTGCACAATGGCATGGAGCCGGTATGCATGATAAAAGCGTTCAGTTGGAACTGGGTATGGCAAACTGAGCTACTTCTAAAAAATAAAAACAACAGCAAATGATCCCAGGCCTAACTATGGGCCCAAATCAGACTCCATCCCACTCCCAATGATGTTATTGAGAGCATTATTGATAGGGTTTAGATAGCTCCACCAAGGCCTTGTGAACTCCATTTCTAGATCCATTTCAATTGAGGTTTAGAGCCAGTTTTGACAGAGAAACTGCCTTGGTTGCCCTGTATGATGACCTATGTTGGGAGAGGCTTAGGGGGAGTGTGTACCTATTAATCCTCCTTGATCTCTCACTGGCTTTTGATACCATCGACCATGCTATTCTTCTGGAGTGGCTGTCCAAGATGAGGGTGGATGGTGCTGCTTTGCAGTGGTTCCAGCCCTACTTGGATGGTTGCACTCAGAAGGTGGTCCTTGAGGAGCATTGTTCAGCCCTGTGGAGCCTTCGGGGGGGGGCTCCTCAGAGTTCAATTTTCTCCCCCATGCTATTTGACATCTACATGAAACCACTGAGTGGGGTCATCCAGAGATGTGGAGTATGTTGTCAGCAATATGCTGACGACACACAACTCTACCTCTCCTTTACATCTCCAGGAGTGGCAGTGAATGTATTAGACTGATGTCTTGCCTCGGTAATAGAGCCAATAAACTGAAGCTCAATCCAGACAAGACTGAGGAGTTGTTAGTGAGTAGTTCCCTAGCCTGGGTGGAGGGGATGTGGCCTTTTCTTGATGGGGTTACACTCTTCTGAAGGAGCAGATGCATAGCTTGGGGGTACTTCTAGATCCATTACTGTTCCGTGAGACTCAAGCAGCCTCAGTGGCAAGGAGTGCCTTCTATGAGCTTCGGCTGGTGGCCCAGTTATGACCCTATCTGGACAGAGATAGTCTGACTTCTGTTATCTACGCTCTGGTAACGTCTAGGTTAGATTACTGTAATGCATTATATGTGAGGCTGCCTTTAAAGACAGTTCAGAAACTGCAGCTGGTGCTGAATTCAGTAGCCAGATTGCTCACCAGGGCAAAACAGTCTGAGCACATAACACCAACTCTGGCACAACTGCACTGGCTACCAATTAGTTTCCAGGCTTAATTCAAAGAGCTGGTTTTGACCTATAAAGCCTTATGTGGCTCAGGACCCCAGGACCTCACCCTGGACTGTCTGTTCAGCATCTGAGGCCCTTCTTAGTTTATGTCCTCCGAGGGAGGAGCAGAGGATAGTGACATGAGAGCAGGCCTTCTTAGTGGTGGCCCCCTGCTTATTGAACTCTCTTCCCAGAGAGGCATGCCTGGTGCCATCATTATATACCTTTAGGCACTAGACAAAAACATTCTTCTTCTCCCAGGCATCTGAATCTTAATTTTTGGAGAGTTTTTGGAGGGCTTTTGACATTATAGCCTCTTTGGGAAATGGGTTGTTTCACCATCTTATCCATGTATTGTATTTTTAACAAAAATTTTTATGAGTTTTATATTGGTTTTAATCTTTTATTTTATGTCATTTTGGATTCATTTTTATAAAGAAAAGCAACTAATAAATTTAATAAATAATAACAGCAAAAACAATAATCATAACCCTCTTGACCTAGCTGCTCTGATGGCATGGGCAGCTTGTGATGCTGCCTTTTTCTGAAGGGAAGAAAGGAATGAGAAGGGTCCTCTATCCAATACCCTCACTCTACTTACTGTAGTCTAGGTTACGTACAAATGAAAGGGTGATTGCATTAGTTGGTAAAAGATGAACTGAATTTGTAAAATGTTAATGTACTGCCTTCAAGTCGATTCTTACTTATGGCGACCCTATGAATAGGGTTTTCATGAGGCTGAGAGGCAGTGACTGGCCCAAGGTCACCCAGTGAGCTTCATGGCTGTGTGGGGATTCAAACCCTGGTCTCCCAGGTCATAGTCCAACACCTTAACCACTACACCGCACTGGCTGTCTCAAATAGCTAATAAGTTCCAGCAGAAAACACTGAAAACCATAAGCAAGAATATCATAGCGAAACGAAAAGGGGCTTCTTCACTCGGTACTGACTTTTCACCATTTTTCTATATATTAAAAAGAAGTCTTTCTTCCTGCCCCCCCCCAATCTAATCTGTCTGATTTGGAATTTCCTAAGCACTTTACTTGTGCCCAGAATTTCTTATGGGAACTATTTTTGTATCGAGATTAAGAGGGTGTTGCACCTTTTGCTATCTAGCCTTTCAAGTGTCACTCTGCATTCCTTAAACATGCATTCAGCTTTCAAAATATGGATTTCCTGAACCACCTAGTGCTCAGATGTATACGTCTCAGTATCACTAGTCTGTAGTATGGTTACTAGCTCAGATGACGTTCAAAGGATTGAGCAAATTCAGAGGAACATAGAAATCTCCTTATGCTACGTCAGCCTGTTCGTCCATCAAGCTCAGTGTTGTATTCATCTAAGTCCTACTCAGAATAGACCCACTGAAATTAATGGACCTAAGTTAGTCATTCATTTCAATGGGTTCACTCTGGCTAAAATTGGATACAATTCAAGGATTTCCTGCTCTGACATATAGCTGCTCTCCAAGGTCTTGGGCAAAGTTTTTTATGTCATCTGCCAAGTAGTTCTTTTTTTAAAAAAATAGTGATGCTGGAGGAATTGAACCGAGGGTCTCCTGTATGCAAAACATGTGCTCTGCAGTACTGAGCAATGGTCGCTGCTGCAAAACTGGAATATTTACAATATACACTCAAACTGAGAAGAATAGGTATAAAAAATAGAACCCTTCCCTGTTTATGAACCTTGGAACTCAATTCTTAATAGAGTTACTCAAAAGAAAGAGCCTCTTGTTTCAATTTGACATAAGGCTGAATTACATCACCACCAAGCATATGGCTGAACATATTGTGAAGGGGGGGGGAGTGTTCCCTGATTGCAGGTGGCTGGTTTTTGGAAACAACTCATCTGAGAAATCCACTGTGGGTTCAGATGAAAATGGGTGCAGCACTGTAAATGTTCCAAAAGTGATTGACAAATGGCACATTCATCTCTCTGACCTCAGGGCCCATAGTAGATCATGATTCTACCCTTGACGAAACTACACTTAGCAAAACTGTCCTTTCAGACAAAGCCCAAATAGGATTTCCTTTGCACTAAAACTTATTATAAGGAATATGTTTCCCTTAAAAAGAAAAGTGGAAATGAACTTTCAATAATTGTATTACAATTAGGCCATTTTTTCTTTTACAATATTGCTCAATTGCTTCAATAACAGAACGTCTGTTAATGTTTATTTTGCCTTCAATTTCTAAAAACTGGTCATTAAGAAATTTATTTTGCCTCCCTGGGCTTCTACTAGGAGGAAGGGCAGGATATAAATCAAATAATAAATAAATAAATAAATTTTAGGACTTTTTTTTAAAAAAGCATGAAGTTCTATCCATTTTAAACAGCCAGAATTTATTCACTTAGCAATGAACTTTTCTGCTAAGTATATTCAAAGCTAGCTTTTCATTTTTCATTTGATATTTGACCTAAGTAATTCATCCGTATGCGTTAGCTTTAAGCATTATTCTTTTTAACTTTCACTCCTTATGACTTCACCTCTGTTTCTGTATATTGAGTTGCCATGGAGCTCTCTGATCATATTGAGATTTCAGAAAGTAGATGAATATAAGTTGGCATTTCAGGAAGGAATAACTCATGTGGAATGAGAGTGCTAAAAAAATTAAGACTTTGGATGAGCAAAATATGCAGCAAGCTTGCTGGATTTTATCCACATGCTTGCTGTGGTGTATTTATTAATTCACAATGCTCTTTGAGCATTGTGTGTTTTGTCTTAAGGTAGATTTTAACTTTCCGGTCTTTGTATTTATTAATTCTTCTTCATCAAAACCAACATGCCAATTTCCACAACAGAGGTGAAAGAATTGCCATGAAGTGACTTTGTCCTTCAGAATTTGTGTCTTGGTAAAATGGTCTTGGGAGATCTTGTTTTCCATCTTCATGAAATAGTAACTTGTAATTTTACCACATGGGAGCCCATTCCCCAAACAATTGTACTTGTATAAATACTGGAGGGAAAGGTGACTCTTTCACATAAAATCAACATGTGCATCAGCCAAAGGTGTAAAACCATTTGAAAAAGTATAGAGAGGACTAAATCACTGTATTTGCTTAACATAAATATTTGGTGAATTTAAGACTAAAAAAGTTCTGCAAACTGAGCAAAGGCACTATGAGGTCTGTGGGAGCCTTGGATCAGAGGCCTTCCAGAGGTCCCATGAATGCTCCACACCTGCCCTAAGAGGGCCCGTGCAGCCCATCCTCATCCCAAGTGATCTACCCGATAAGGAATTTTTAATCTTTAAAAGAGGGTCCAGCCAGTCCCTCTAGAGCAGCCTTTTTCTACCAGTGTGCCTCCAGATGTTGTTGGACCACAACTCCCATCAGCCTTAGCCAGCATTGCCAATGGTCAGGAAAGATGGGAGTTGTGGTCCAACAACATCTGGAGGCACACTGGTTGCGAAAGGCTGCTCTAGAGCTTCAGAGAGATGTGAAGCAATATGACATCATATTGCTCTGGGGCCACTCCACTGTAACATTTTGCTCATCTGCCTGTCTCTAATTTCAACAGCAAGTAAGAACATAAGAAGAGCCTGCTGGATCAGGCCAGTGGCCCATCTAGTCCAGCATCCTGTTCTCACAGTGGCCAACCAGGTGCCTGGGGGAAGCCCGCAAGCAGGACCTGAGTGCAAGAACACTCTCCCCTCCTGAGGCTTCCGGCAACTGGTTTTCAGAAGCATGCTGCCTCTGACTAGGGTGGCAGAGCACAGCCATCACGGCTAGTAGCCATTGATAGCCCTGTCCTCCATGAATTTGTCTAATCTTCTTTTAAAGCTGTCCAAGCTGGTGGCCATTACTGCATCTTGTGGGAGCAAATTCCATAGTTTAACTATGCGCTGAGTAAAGAAGTACTTCCTTTTGTCTGTCCTGAATCTTCCAACATTCAGCTTCTTTGAATGTCCACGAGTTCTAGTATTATGAGAAAGGGAGAAGAACTTTTCTCTATCCACTTTCTCAATGCCATGCATAATTTTATACACTTCTATCATGTCTCCTCTGACCCGCCTTTTCTCTAAACTAAAAAGCCCCAAATGCTGCAACCTTTCCTCGTAAGGGAGTCACTCCATCCCCTTGATCATTCTGGTTGCCCTCTTCTGAACCTTTTCCAACTCTATAATATCCTTTTTGAGATGAGGCGACCAGAACTGTACACAATATTCCAAATGCGGCCGCACCATAGATTTATACAACGGCATTATGATATCGGCTGTTTTATTTTCAATACCTTTCCTAATTATCCCTAGCATGGAATTTGCCTTTTTCACAGCCGCCGCACACTGGGTTGACATTTTCATCGTGCTGTCCACTACAACCCCGAGGTCTCTCTCCTGGTCGGTCACCGCCAGTTCAGACCCCATGAGCGTATATGTGAAATTCAGATTTTTTGCTCCAATATGCATAATTTTACACTTGTTTATATTGAATTGCATTTGCCATTTTTCCACCCATTCACTCAGTTTGGAGAGATCTTTTTGGAGCTCTTCACAATCCCTTTTTGTTTTAACAACCCTGAACAATTTAGTGTCATCAGCAAACTTGGCCACTTCACTGCTCACTCCTAATTCTAGGTCATTAATGAACAAGTTGAAAAGTACAGGTCCCAATACCGATCCTTGAGGGACTCCACTTTCTCCAGCCCTCCATTGGGAGAACTGTCCGTTTATTCCTACTCTCTGCTTTCTGCTTCTTAACCAATTCCTTATCCACAAGAGGACCTCTCCTCTTATTCCATGACTGCTAAGCTTCCTCAGAAGTCTTTGGTGAGGTACCTTGTCAAACGCTTTTTGAAAGTCTAAGTACACTATGTCCACTGGATCACCTTTATCTATATGCTTGTTGACACTCTCAAAGAATTCTAATAGGTTACTGAGACAGGATTTTCCCTTGCAGAAGCCATGCTGGCTCTGCTTCCGCAAGGCTTGTTCTTCTATGTGCTTAGTTAATCTAGCTTTAATAATACTTTCTACCAGTTTTCCAGGGACAGAAGTTAAGCTAACTGGCCTGTAATTTCCGGGATCCCCTCTGGATCCCTTTTTGAATATTGGCGTTACAAGTAGCTGGTATAAATTTTAGATACCATTTCCAACAGACTTATAGAGCAATTCTTTGGGATGTTTTTAGAGCTCTTCTGATGAATAGGTACTATATCAGAGCTTGGAAAATTTACTTTTTTGAACTACAACTCACATCGGCCCCAGCCAGCATGGCCAGTGGATTGGGCTGATGGGAGTTGTAGTTCAAAAAAGTAACTTTTCCAAGCTCTGATAATATTAGATTCACATTCAGATGAGATCTTACCAGGATCATTCACACAAGTAAAAAGTATTGAAAGTACCTGGACCCATCAATCAATATTCTGCTTGTAAATTTTCTGGGGGTATCATACCCTTACCTGGACTGTTATTATTAGAAGGATGTGGGGTAAGATTTCTAACTTGGTGGGTGTGAAGGTATATTGTTAATAGTGGAGAAAGTTACTGGCAGACACCTTGTCACTAAGTCATCACAAGAATAATTTAATATGTAATAGAAATGTTTTTTCCATTATATGTGTGATACCTGTACTTTAATGGAAAGTTTGATTTCCCACATTCCTTATGATACAAAACTCCAAAACTGTTTTGTTTATTGCCACAAAACCTAACTTTATTCAAAGCTGAAGGAGGAAGATTTTTTCTTTTAAAGTAAGTTCTTATAATTTCTACATTCTGTATGCAACACTACTATTCTTACTTGATCTTCAGTAACTTGATTTCATTGACCATGGGGATGGCCTAGAAGCTGCAGCTGGTGCTAAATGAGGCAACTCCACTGCTAACTGGGGCACAGTATTATCACCATGTTATGCCGCTACTAAAAGAATCGTGTTGACTGCCAATTAGCTAACCAGGCTAAGTTCAATGTGCTGGTACTAGTGTGCATATACAGCTTGAGACCAGGATATCTGAAAGATTGTCTCATTCCTTATATACTCAGTTGATCACTGCACTGTGCAAGTGAGGGCCTCCTGCAGATGCCAACTTATCAGGAGGTTTATTCTGCACAACATAGGGATAAAGCCTTTGGTGTGATGGCATATATCCTTTGGAATTCCCTCCTGTTGCTTATTACACAGGTTCTTTTTGGTGTTTACTGAAGACCTTCCTCTTTCAACAAGCCTTTTAAGTGGCGATCTTTATCCCAGTATTGCATCTCTATTGCAACTATTTTAAACTGTCATTTTATAGAGAAGTGCTTTTAAATGTTTTACATATGTAATTGTTTTTATTTTTTTAATAAATAGGACTGTTGTTGATTGTTTTCATACTTTTATTGTTTTATGGTTGTAAAAGTTTCATTTGTTTTATAATGTATATTTTACTGTAACCCACTCTGGGACCTTAGGATAAAGGGAAGGTAAGAAATCAAACAAATAAATAAATTTTGCAATTAATTCTTGCTGTGCCAACACAGACTCTTCCAATTTTTTTTTTGAAAGACAGCCTCCTGCATTCAAAATCAAATGGACCATCTCTATAATATTTAACCCTCTGGGAGATTAGACTGCATAAAGACTTATTTTAATGCCTTTAAGATGCCTGCAAATATTGGCGTGGGATGAGAAATGTTATTAAGTTTAGCTAACTTGTAGAAATGGATCAGTTTGCTCTCCTTTGAACAGTAGCAGACCTACCTGACCACTGGCTGCATCTTGTCAGGATAAGGTAGGAGCCTGACACTGCCTGATCCTGCCTTCCTGCAACAGCCCTGAAACAGCACCCTGCAAGATTGCTGCCTCTGCATATCAGCTGTTTATTTACTTACTTACTTACTTACTTACTTATTACATTTATATACCGCCTCATAGCCGAAGCTCTCTGGGTGGTTTACAGGAATTAAAAACAAATATACAAATTTTAAAACACAAAAACAATTTAAAAACACAATTTAAAAAAATTAAAATCAGTTTAAAAACACATGCTGTTGAGTAGAGTCACTGATGCTGCAGAGTACAGGGTGCTCCTTTGCAAATGGTTTCCCTTCAGGAAAGCCGTTTTCCAAAGAGCACCTCACAGAACTGACCCCCTCGCTCTTGCAATGTCTCCTTTTCTCTCCCCCTTCTGGCCATATGTTAAGTAAGCTTCTCTCCCCCCCCCCCATGTACTATAGAGTTCATTTTGGTGAAAATAAAATTCTGACATAACTGCAACCAAATACTGTTCCTCTCATAAAAGTTTTCTTATTTTTATTTTTTATGGAGTGCAGAGAGCCGACTTGGCAGCATTCTGTTTAGAGAGGAAGCCACAATTCCTACCCAGGAGGGGTTACAACATTCTAACAATGATATAATCCAGACACATTAGATGAGGTTCCACATTCCTGAACAGTTATAAATGATAGCATGCAAAAGACTTTTCCCCTTTGTACCTCTAAGCAAAGATTAACCAGTTTTGAGGCCAATGTCCAAGGGACACTACAGAATTAAACATCTTTACAGAAAGTAGCTTGGATTGTGAATAAATACATGCTTGGTGGCAAAATACCTAGTTTGATACATTGCCATCCCTTAAATAGACTATAGAAATAACTACAGAAATATATGTGTACATTTGATGCTGTTTTGAAGTAGGAAATACCTGTGTTTGCTTTTAGAATCTTTGAATTTGACCGTTGGCCATATTAAGCAGGGAAGTGATGTGCTTCTTTTGTCCATTTCTCTTGAGTCTCAGGGTAGATCAGCCAATCACTAAGCTAAAAATAAGCAGTAATCACAAACCAAAAATCAACTTAATGGTTTATAATAAATGCCACCACCTCAGGATGATTGTCTGAATGCGCCCTCAATGTCATTATGGAAAATAAAAGTGCGAGAAATGTCAATACGAAAACATTCTGCTTCATACACTCTTAAGTGGGAATGCTGAATGCATGTGGGAATGAAGATCTGAGAAAAGTAGTTTTCTAGTGCAGCCTTCCTATAGCATGTTGGTTCCTTCCAAAGATATAATTTATCTGGAACTCAAGGAGGCAATGTGGTATAGTGGTTAAAGGCCTAGACTAAGACTGGATAGATCTGGCTTCAAATCCCCACTTAGCCCTGAAGCTCCCTGGAGTAGTCATGATATTTCAGCCAAACCTAATTCATAGAGTTGTTGTGAGGATAAAAAGAGGTGAAGAAGCATGTAACTGTGAGCCCTGAGGAGAATCAGTCCACCCTGTCCCAACTAGGGGACCACTTGCCCTGTCCTGGATCCATCCCTGAAACAATGGGGGTGTGTGTGGGTTTTTAAAACCCTATTTTAATTTAAAATTCACTAAGGCAAAAAAAAACCCTTGCAGTTTAAGAACATACCTATAACCAACAGATATTTCTGTCAAACTTTAAAAAGCAGGGAAATTGGGCAGCTATAGTGAATGCACAAGGGGAGCAGGAGACCTGACCTCCTGTCTGAGATATTTGACAAATTTGTCAAAATGCAAAGACAATTTGGGTTGGTCTTTCACAGTCCAATCCACTTCCTGTGTAGCTTGGAAGAATTTGGTAACTTGTGCCTCTGAGGGGGAGGGAAGGAGATTGTGTGGGTGGGCCCTGGGCAGAGGGAAAACCCCTTTCCTTTCAAAATGGAAAACATTGTGAACAGTGTCATTCTTTTTCAGGGTTTCCCTCACCTTTTTATTCTACAGCAGGCACATGTCGCCTCCCACCCAAATTGAAACCAAAGCTGTCCCTAGCCATATCCACACCAGACCTTAATTTCACTTTAGACAGTCATGGCTTCTCCCAAAGAATCCTGGGAAGTATAGTCAGTGAAGGGTGCCCTGTTCCCCTCACACAGCTTCAATCAGAGCGACTGACTGTTAAACCACTCTGGCCACTGGGGCTCTGTCAGAGAAATATTTATTTAATTTTATTTATTTATTTATTTAAAATATTTCTATCCCATGCTTCTACCCTATAATAGGGAACTCAGGGCAGCTTATAAAAATAAAATCAAATATGTACACAATAAAACTGTAAACAGTAAAATCACAAAAACATTAAAATAAATTTAAAATACATAAAATACAATTAAAATACATAAAATACTATATACATACTATATACATACATATACATACATACACACACACACACACATATAGTATATATACACACAAATAGGACTCTCCTCTCAGCACCCTTCACAAACTACACTTCCCAGGATTCTTTGGGGGAAGCCATGGATGTCTCAAGTGAAATCAGTCTGGTGTGGGTGTGGCCCACTGATTAGCCAAGCGAAGCAGCTGTGAGTCTGGCTTTTAGAACACTGACAGTTGGTTCTTACTGAGCATGCCCGACATTATCATTGAATTCAATGCCAAATTTCTTAAATTAATTAAAAATTAGCCAGGCTTTTTTTTTATCTTTTAAACAGCAGAAGATGAAGGTCAGAGTATGGGGCAAGGTCAGTAATAGGATTACAGGTATTCTGTGAACATGGCTGATTTTTAATGAGTTTCAACAGATTATGAGAACTCTGACAGAAAAAAAGTCCAAAAGGGGGCTAGTTTCTCTCTCTCTCTTTTTACACTTTGAACTGTCAATTCTCTCTGACTGTTTTGTGTATCACCATGAAAATTTAAAGTGTTGTTAAGCAAGCGTTTCTGAGTTCAGGACTGTATATTTTTAAGGTTTTGTTTTGAAATGAACTTATGGGAAGCATCAGAATGGCATGGGGGTATTTTCAATTTAACATTGTGCAATGCAAAAAATCCATGCTGACTATAATATACCGTCACTCTTGTGGCTGTATAATCCACAGAGCTGCATCTTTGTTCCAGCTGGATTATTGATATGGCTCAGGCAGACTGTATTTGAGAACCCAAGCTGATGCATGCTATGTGGTGAAGACTTACTGTGCCAAGCTGGACACAGTGATAATAGGACTTGTTAGGAGCAAGATGTGCAATGGCTGTTCCTGCTGTCACACTATTGTAACTCAGAATAACACTTAGCTTACCTAAGAAGATATACTGAGTCAGACCATTGATCCATTTAGGTCAATATTGTTGACACATTCCTAGCCAAACCTGGGGATGCCAGAGACTGACCTTTTGCATGCAGAGCATGTGCTCTGCTGCTGATTTATGGCCTATCCCACTGCCTTGACTGATTCCCAATGAATTTGGTTGCACGTGCAGCCTCAGCACCATAGCATCTCTCTGCAGACATTCTGCAGAGTATTATGGGTTTGCATACGGACTGTACTGGCATGTGCTGGGATAACTTTCTTTTGTATAGAAAAGAAGCCTGATGTGCAGCTCCACTCTTCACATAAAAATGTAAGCCATGTTGTTATATTACAGATTTATATTCTTCCCTTTTCAGGGACTACATTTGCCTTCGTTGTATTAACACTTTCTCATTTGTGTTATGCCTGGAAGACATTCCACTTGACAGTAGCATTACATGGTTCAATAAACACTGATGCTGGATCAAACCAAACCAAACCCTCCTGGATTTCTCATATGGGTGCAGTATGAATAGTGTTCTTTTATGGCAGAGATAAAGAACCTCTAGTCCTTCAGATGTTGTTGGATTACAGCTCCATTTTCCATAACCATTGGCCATGCTGGCTGGGGCTGATGGGAGTGGGAGTCCAATAACTTCTGGAGAGCAAAAGGTTCCCCACCCCCTGCTGTAAGGGCTCAAATGAGTGGGCAAGATCTGGTTACATACCCTCACAAAGATTGGCTTCTTCCCGAGACAAGGCAACTGATATCATTTTCCTATGGCCAGCAGGTTTTTCACTCAATAATGCACTTCATTTTGAAATTATTACTTTTCAAAACCTGCTGCTCAATTTTATATACAACATTCCTGTCTTCCTTGTTTGTGTTGGCTCCCTTGTCACACCACTGAATTGATGCCCCAGTTTTAAACACTCTCTTTCCTAAGCTTTCATATAAACCGCAGAGATTCTACATGTGGTGGAGTATCGCTTATTACTAAGCAAATATTGTGGAGTGTTTTCCAGAGATCTTCTTTCATGCACTCTTGCTGAAGAATTTTTTCAAAATCAGATATTTAAATGCCCTTGACCTGTCTATAATATGAATGAGATTGCTGCTCCATTTAACTGCTGCATTTCTACGAGCCTTTTAACAATAGGGCTATGTTAGTTTAAAGAAGAGCTGAATCTGGTTTGTTGATTGTAATCAAGCTGATAAGCTGGGGACTGAATGTTATTGGAAAACAGAAAGACCACTGTTGCCACATGTGCAGCCTTAGGATTTTATTGTTATTGCAAGGTATTTATTAGGGTTTTGTGGTTATTAGGAATGTAAACAATGCAGAAAAATAACTGAATCAGCACATATGGAGAAGTTAAAGTGTGTGTGTGTGTGGGGGGGAAACATCCTAAAATGACCCAGCCTGATGCATAGAACCACTAGGTCTGCATACTCCCTGTAAGATGATCAACCTGTTGTTTAGAATGGGAACTGTTGGTGGAGGCCACCTCTGATTTTGCAGATACTATTTACCTACCTGTTTAGAAGTATCTTCCAGTTTCTTAAGCTTGCCATTTCCCCTCTTAATCCAGTAAACCTGTATATCAACCAGGATATAATTAAACAGCAGCGGTAACTGTCTACAATCATTGCAGTCATTACAGCCATAGTTCAGTAGTAAAGCATCTGCTTTGCATGCAGAAGGGCCCAGGTTCAATCTCCGGTATCTCCGGGTAGGGCTGGGAGAGAATCCTGCCTGAAATCCTGAAAAGCCACTTCCAGTCAGTGTGGACAGTACTGAGAGAGATGGGCCAATGATCTGACTCAGTATAAGGCTGCTTCCTATGTTCCATTCAGTGTGCTATGCAGGAATCACAAGCTGTATCCAGCTGTGTGGATCAGTGCCTTGATGCAGGAAGAGCTACTATCCTTAGCAAATTTGTCAAAGCTGCTAGGCTTTGGTAAGAACTGGTACGGTGACATCCTTAAGGACAAACAGGGGGTGGGAACAACTTTGTGGTATCCTTCATGCTGTTCGGCTGAAGTCATGGTGCAAAACTATGCATGTAGTATGTGGTAGTGATCTGCCATAAACAATATTAGATTGGAATCACAGCATAAGAAGAATTGGCCTCTCTTGTTTTCTTAGTGACATGGTAATGGGGTGCTGAATATACATAATTTTTGAAATTTAAAAAAAAGACACAGGATTGTATTATTATTATTATTATTATTATTATTATCTTTATTTATACCCTGCCCTTTTTCCAAACTGGAACTCAAGGCGGCTTCCAGATAAAAATAAGTACATATCATTAAGAACATATAAACATATAAAACATATAAACATATAAAAATCAGCATTAAAACAGGATTAAACAATTAAGTTGTTAAAACCAATTAGATATACACTTAAAATACTGCAACCCAGTTTAGGAGCATACAAATAAAACAATAACATACAGCACCCTCTTCAGTCACTACCCTTAAAGCCTTCAGTTCCAAAGGCCTGCCGGAAGAAAAAAGTCTTTAGCTGTCGGCGGAAGGACTGCACAGAGGAGGCCATTCTTGCCTCCCTAGGGAGGGAGTTCCAGAGCCTAGGGGCAGCCACCGAAAAGGCCCTATCAGTCGCACTTGTGAAGGTGTTGGGATCGTGAGAAGGGTCTCTCCTGAAGATCTCAGGGCCCGGGCAGGTTCATATAGGGAGATACAGTCTGACAAATACCCTGGACCTAAGCCGTATAGGGCTTTATAGGTCATAACCAGCACTTTGAATTGTGTCCGGAAACAGACTGGCAGCCAGTGGAGCTGTTGCAACAGGGGAGTTGTATGGTCCCTGTAACCAGCCCCAGTTAACATTCTGGCTGCAGCTCGTTGCACCAACTGAAGTTTCCGAACAGTCTTCAGAGGCAGCCCCACGTAAAGCGTGTTACAGTAGTCTAAGCAGGATGTAACTAAGGCATGTGTCACAGTGGCCAGATCAGACGACTCCAGGAATGGGCACAGTTGGCGCACTAGTCTTAAATGTACAAAAGCATTCCTGGCCACTGCAGAAACCTGGGTCTCCAGGTTTAAGGCTGAGTCCAGGAGCACACCCAAACTGCGAACCTGCATCTTCAGGGGGAGTGTAACCCCATCCAGCACAGGCTGAATCCCTATTCCCTGATCCACCTTTTGACTGACTAGCTATACGTTACCCAGAGTAGACCCACTGAATCTCATGAACCTAAGTTAGTCATGCCTATTTAATAGGTCTACCCTGTGTAAGATGAGCACTGAATACCACCCACAATGACAGCTTATATCGGCATTCAGGCAAGGTTGTATACTAGGATCCTAAAGCCATAGACTCAAGAACTCTATTCTGTACCCAAGGACCGATATCATACAAGTCATATAAGGCTAGCTCCCTGCTGAAGCTAAGCAGGGATGGGTCTGGTCAGTGCCTGGATGGAAGACTGCCTGGGGACCATATGTAAGCTGCCTTGGGTTTCATGAAAAGAAAGGCGGGATATAAAAGAAATAAATAAATAAATATAGGCCCTTGTGGCAGTACATTTTTTTCTGCCCTGATGATACTAGAATTAGAGCTTCTGATTTAAAAAAGTTTCCATGTATCATGATTTTGGGGGCTGGAGGTGAAGCCCTTGTGCCTGAACTTAATTGTTTCTATGTTCATTTTAATATTTTAGTTTAGTTTCATGAGCCTTAATGTTTTTCTATTTCTGGAAACTACATATTGCACTTGTCGTGTTTGCCCTGCCTATGAATTTTCACACCCGATAGAGAATTACTTTAAAATCACTTCTGAGTTATAGTGATATACGTTGTGAGGTCAAACTGGCTCTCAGCAGTTATATTGTCTGAATAATCCAATAACAAAAAGCCACAGGGGTTTAGATTTATTGATGATAATGATTTGTGGAGTGCAAGAGATCAATGTCAAGTGTATTTTGAACAATAACGACAATAAAATTCCTTTTAGGAATTGCTGAAAAACATAATGGAAACTAAATAAATATATGATCTGTGCAGCATGTTGTTAAGCACTAAAGTATCAAAAACACTGAGAACCCAGTGTCTATCTTTGAAGTTTTGTGGGAAACAACAAGCACTCTGCTTTTTCAAGAGCGTATATCTTTCTGAAACCCCTTTTTAATGATTCATGTGAAAGATGAAATAGAGACAAAAGTTTAGGTGAGCTCAAGTTGCTCTATGAAACTCTACCAAGTAAAACAGGACATTGCATAGCTTTGTAATATATTGACTTTGTCCCTTAAGTGAAAAATTATACTGCTAGAGGATATGAGTGCTACACAAACACAGAGTTTACTGATGTAAAGATTTTAAAGTTGAGCCTTGGGTTGAATAGGAAAACCAGTGGCTGATGGTACCTCCAGAAAAGTTGGTGCAGCTTTGAGGAAAGGGCAACTGAGAAGATCAAGGGAAGCAATTTGCCTATGAGGAAAGGTTACAACTTTTGTGGCTCTTTAGTGAGTAAGGGGGGGACATGACAGAAGCGTATAAGATTATCCATGGTGCGGAAAAAATACTAGAACTCAAGGACATCCAATAAAGGTGAATGTTGGAAGAATCAGGACAAATAAAAGACTTCTTCACCCAAAACATAGTTAAACCATGGAATTTGCTTTCACAAAAGATAGTGATGGACACCAACCTGGATGGCTTTTAAAAAAGGATTAGACAAATGCATGGAAGATAAGGCTATCATTGGCTACTAGCCATGATGGCTATGTTCTACTACCAATGTCAGAGGCAATGTGCCTTTGAATACCACTTGCTGGGAATTGCAGGAGGGGAGAGTGCTGTTGCACTCAGGTCCTGCTGGCAGGTGTCCCATAGGCATCTGGCTGGCCACTGTGAGAACAGGATGCTGGACTAGATGGGTCTTTGGCTTGATCCAGCAGGGCTTTTCTTATATATGCTATATGTCCCACCCCGTCCTATCAGGCCACTTTCACTATATTTCCCACAGCTCCACCCAAGCCTCCTTCTACCTGCTTGATCCCAGCTTCACTAAGGAGAGCTTCTCCTACCTCCCATGCTATTAATGTATAATCTCTGGGTTCAGGCATTTCTGAAAACATGATGGTAGACAAATCTGCTTGTAAGAAGTTTCCCACAGGCATTGGTTTTTACTGTGGGTTGTTGTTGTTGTTGCCCTCAGAATGTAACTTGTGAAAGGAGTTGCCACAGGTAAGTACATTGTATATGGAATTGTGCAAAAGATGGTACCATTTGATAGACATCCCCCTCCCCATGATACTGTGGACATCTGAAGTGTTTTAGATGGGTTTTGTTCTAATTGGATTTGATGTTAGACTTTTGGATAAATCAAAACTAGTTTACTAATATGATTAATGTGGCCTTGAGCTGGTGTTGATTAGAGGTTAGTTAAAATGTGACTGTCTCCTTGCTGAATGACCATGTGGTTGGCCTGAAAATTTTCAGTTCAAGTTCTCAGTTCTGATAGCACCCCTCCATATCAGCATGCACTGTGGAGCCTTTATACAAATGCCCCCTTTAAACTCTCCTTCCCATCTCTAGGCAGCATCACAAATGCCTATTATAAAGCACTTATCAAATCATTGATTTTTTTAAATGCAATGCAATAAAACTCCCCCTCCCCTGAAAAAGTCAATATTTTTTGTGTGTAAAGCAGATTTCACCATCCTTTAAACTAGAGTTCTCAAAGTTTAAGGCAGGCTCTAGTAACTGCAGCAAGTGCAAATCTTCTCACCAGAGTTTTATTTTATTTTTTAAAATTCTTAGAGTCATTTCCTTGGGATTTAAAAAAATTGGTCCTCTGTGGCCTTACTCCATCCATTTATGCTGTTGGCTTTATAAGGCGAAAAAACCCTCCAGAAGCTTGTCTATATTTTTCTTTGCTACATTTTGGTTGGTCCAGTCAACTATGTTTTAAGCTGGATATTGCAAAATAGGAGAAGTGTGCTCTTTTTCTGAAATCTTCTGAGCTGGTTTGAACTTATCTTAGTGAAGAAAATGGGGAGCGTGGTACTGAGACCTTTTTCTCCGGGCCTTCTGAAGATGACCTTGGCTGCTTTGACTAATTAGTCAACCTTCTAAGAATTCCTTATCTCACAACTATTACAGTTATCCCAAACACATGCATGATAACCACTTTGATGTGTGTTGTATTTCTTCAGTACTTTTCAGTAATTTGCTAGAAGGTCATTTGTGAGACAAAACTGAATTTCAGTCCAAACAATCTTAAATGCTCTACCAGCAACCCAAATAGCTCAGGACTAACCTGATATCTCAGATCAAGGACAAATAAATACAAAGGAGAACAAAATCTTTGTTTTTAAAGAGAGAGAGAAAAAAACTCAATTCATATTGTCATCAAAATACATTAACGGTTTGTCACGTCGTAATTTCCATAGAATGAATAGCTCCATTTTATTTAAATTTCTAAATGATGGAAACAACTTGTATGCTCAAGTATGATACAAATTTATTGACAGACCACTTAACGCAAATATGCAAATCTGACCACAAATATCTTTTAGGTATACATTGTCAACATATTTCCTCACTTTTGTTTCCATGTTCTAGAATGGTTGAATCATGTAGAAAATTTGATATCTATAATTACAAGTATCATAAATATTGTTGATCCGAAATTTGATACCTAATTTAGTAAACTTGTAGATGACTGCTAACTACTTATGTATATACAATCATATACACACAATCATATAGCCCTTCTCCTGGAGACCTTACAGCAGTTGTTAAGTTACAAACATTGTTGAAGAGGGTACACTTATGTACGCTCCATCTCCCACATAAGGATGGAAAGATCTGTCAGTTTCGGTCCTCTCAGTTTCTCACTTTTCTAATGTTAAATTCAGTCCTCTACATTTCTGCAGCAATCTGCGAATTTTTTTTTAAAAAAATCCTCATGAAAATTCTCCGCCATTTTAGTGCAAATTTCTCCAAATAAACACATTTTTGTAGGCAGTTTTGACAGAGGTACACATTTTTGTAAGTCATTTCTCATCATATCATGTCTTTTTGCATGTTCTTTTTGCTCATATTCATTTTATGCACACTTTCCCCTAATATATGCATTTTTATAAATGTTGTTTAGTTGGCAAAGATGGTCAGGCAAACTGCATCCCAAAATTAAATAAATGCGAATTTTGAAGGATGGCTGTGTTTTGGTTTTTATATTGTTTCAGAAAGTGCAAATTTGATAAATTCTGCTTGAAATGAGAACTGAATCAAAATTCTCACCCATCCCTACTTTCACATAAATATTTGAAACAGGTGAATGCACCTAGGGATATTTATGCATTACAATTATGTGCCATTATGTATGATGCTTTATAGAGTTCAAGAAAGTGGCTGGTGTTCACTGGGGCAGAAGGCAGGGAGACTAACTGTAGGTAGAGTCAGAGCCAATTGTAGGAGAGGGTTAAAATAATACACAGACACAGTAAACTGGGTTGAGCAAAGGGCCACTTTATTAAACTATAAACCAAAACTTTAACTAACCTGCAGAGGAAAACATAGGTGTGGAACTATCTATAAGCAAGAATTTGGAGTATAGCTCTCGGGAGACCAGCCCCTGCTGGGGCAAGTGTAACCCCTTTTTCTTACCCCTTACCCCAGCCACACCTGTAGAAGAGCAGGGGGGCCTTCCCACATCACCACCCCTCAGGGCCCTACAATTCCGGGTAGATGGGGTAAGCAGGCCCCAGAAGCAGTCCATATCCTGCCCTTGGGCCCTAAAGCCCTTCCTGGCAGGTCTCTGGAACCACCAATCACCTTCAAAGGTGCCTAAGGGGGCCACCTAGCTGTCCTTACCTACTTCCCTTCCAGCACCTATCCTCACAAATGACCAGATGACCTAAACCCAACTCAGGGAATTAACCTTAACCTTGTTGAATTAGCCGAATTAGCCAAAATCACCTATTAGAAACGCAATGCCCCCTAACCAGATTCCATCCCACCACCACAGTGTGCAGTAGGCAAAAAAACCTGCCCGCCAATGTGGATAAAATTTCCTACTTGGCCCCGAAGTGACCACAAACACACCATAGTAATGGGAGGGCGGGGTGGGCTTCACGCGCCAAGAGGAAGGTAGCAAGCGGAAGGTAGTAAATAGCCCAATGCCGCCCCGCCCTCACACAGAAAGCCACATGATGCGCTAACAGTGCAACGTGCTACCTCTGCCCACTCTTCCCATGGCGACTGGAGTTTCAACCCCAGCCGCAAATACACACCACCTGTCCAGGCTTCACTTGGGCAGGTGGAGCAGTACTAACAGGCAGACCAAGTAATCCTACTTTTTGTCCCCATTTTCCTCCCTGTTGAGTTCTGCAGTGGCAAAACTGAGATTAAGGAGGAGGCAACTGATAGCTACCCTCTGGACTAGTTGTAAGTAAGAAGGCAGGTGATCTTGTTGTACACCACCCTGAGAGCTGTTGCTATAGGGCGGTTTAGAAATGTAATTAATAAAAAATAAATAAATCTTGGAGCAATCACAGCTGAGACTGGTTGGGCAGTGCCCCATTTGCCCTAATGAACCAGCCTCCACTGGTTCAAGAAGGCAGATCTCTGCCCCAAACAGTTTGCAATCTACATTTCAACATAGGGGGAACAGCACAGGAAAGGGATGGGATGGGAGACAGGGTTAAACAGGGAAGCAATATGTGGCTGTTTCTGTTACCCAGGTTTAAACTTAATTATAGACTCAGCTGCATTAACGCATGGGAAAATGGGGTTTTAACTTGAGGAAAGCAACCACTGAAGTAAAATCAAAGAAATATAAATAAATGCATTTGATATCATCATAGATTCTGTTCTCAGTATGATTTTCAAAGGCTTGAGAATAATTGAAAAGCAATAAACGTGCTCCCTTTTTAATTAAAAAAATGTTAGGAAGCACATGAACTCATGTTTTAAACCATAAATATAGAGTCTAGGCACATATTTACCTTACTTAAATTCTATAGACACTGAAATTCAGCTATAAATCGTGAGTTGGAGTATTTCAACCTAAATGTGAGTTTTTTAATTAGGGATATTTAATTATGAACATTTATATTCAGTTTACAATTATATTTTTGCATAAATACTGGAACATTATCATTCTAACATGACATGTATATTTGCAGAATACTGACAAATGCATTTTAAGTACACAGTCTGATCTTACTACTGTTCCCTGCTCTTATTGCTTAATATTTTAAAATACTTCCAGCATTTTCCCTCTATGTGTTCCAGAGGTTAAAGCTTGTGTTATCCCTTGTTTATGGAGTCCCTGGTCCTGTATTCATTGTGAAATGCAACAAAGAAAATCCTATCTACTAAGAGAAGAATTGATTATGAATAATGGAGACACAGAAATATGCATACCAACCATGTTTTCTCATGGAAGGAATGTTTTATTTGCATATATATGGTATGTAATATGCACTGCATGTTCATAAAGGAAGTGGGCCTAAACAGAGCTTTGAGCTTGTACATCTCCCCTATGACCCGATCTTTTCTGAGTTCAAGAGCTATGTGGATATTACAAGTTTGTCAGTTTGCTGAAAATCACCCATTGTACATTCATCCTTTCTTTACACCAGTCCTTGCCAAAAATTCTAAATATTGTACAAACAAACGCCACACAGATTTGCTCAGATATTATGAATTTGATGTTCCCATGCTCAAAATGTTTCGGGTCCCAGTTGGTGAATGTCAACTGAAGTTGAAATTTTAGGAAGAATTAATCATCATGACTTACTTTTCCCATGGATTTCAATAGTCTTTAAGGGTGATTAGTTCTGGGACTTAAGACTGAAGACTTAGAATACAATCCTAAAGGTTTGGGGGGCAGGATATTGCCAGGCTGGGGTAGACCAGCACTTTTGCACTCCTTTGATCTTTTCCAAGCCCCCCCCCAGCTCATAACAATTTCCCTCCTATTGGGATGCGCTACATTAGTGCAGGGCTGGCATAGTTCCTTCCCCCCCCCGTTGGGGGACTGGGAATACTAGGGATCCTTTGGATCCATGTCATCTCCCAGTCTGCCAAGACACCCCCCCAATCTATCCCCAGCATGCCTCCTTTCAGCCCTATCAATGTTGGAGACTGACTTTGGTAGCACAAGGGTTTCAGAAGAGTCTATGGTGGTGTGAAAGAGGCATATCACATTAGATCTCCCTCTCTAAGATCAGACCTCTTTCTCTACCCTTGGAGACAGAGATCCAATGCTTCCAATGGCTCCTAGGACACCCTCCTAGCGGCCATAGGATTGCAGGGCTAGGGTTATTTTGCACATTCATTTCTTTCTGCTAACTTTGTCTCTAGATGGGGGAGATGCATGAATCTCCTTTGCATGCAAAATCTCAGAAGTGTTTCCTCTTCTGCACACCCTCTATTATGGGGACATCCAACTGTATCTGTTTGCAAGTGCAATGGACTTCCACTCATACAATGGGAATTCCAGTTGTGCAGCAGGACAACTCCTTCCTTTCCTCCCCCCACTCCGCAGCCCCTCACATGCCTCTGAAATATGCTCCAGAGCAAGAATGAGGGTGGAGAGTAGAGGACTGCAGAGGAAAGGATAGGAAGGAGAAGCCCTGTTACTTCCACTTGCACAATGTTGGATTATCACCCTTACCAATTCTCCATCATAAGTGAATCAACTTTGGGAATAATACAGTATGTAGAAGGGTGAGACCAATGTGATCATTGCATGCAGTCCAAATGTACCTATAGACAAACTGTGGATTTCTAAAAAAGTTATGTAGGCCATCGCCGCCGCCCCCCCCCCCCCAGGTTGAGCAAGCTCAGGAATGCAAACAACAAAAAATTAAAACAATATATAAAACAGTAAAACAATAAAAGCAGCAGTAAAATATCAGAATAAAAAGATCAAAACATACTGACTCCTTTAAAAATAATGTACTCAGACAGCTGGTTCTACGTGTTTGCAGCAGAGGCTGATTGTGTTACATGGGCTGATCTGCTGGTGACCCAGGAACCCAACAACCTCCTCAAAAGGAACCATTCTGGAAAATGTTGCAAATGTTATCTTTTCTGTAAGGGACCATGTGCAGTTCCAAACTGAAGCATTAACTAAATCCAGATTTATTATGTTATCCTTGTTGGGCTATTTGGTTGAATTAATGTGAGATAAGATTATGCATTGCCATCATCATCATGACAAAAAATCATAGACTGTAACAATTTAAATAATGTCACTTTGTGTTTAAATTTACAACCCCAAAATTAGCCGATACCATTTAGTGAAAAGCAAGGATGGGGCGGAGTGAGTACATTTGGGATTATTTCCGTATGTTTGTGGCAGCTCTTCCTCAACATGTTTTGATTTATTTTTCAGTAACTATTAATGAAATGTAACTTTTATAAAATGATTAATTTATGGGGTGTCAGCTGCTGCTTAAAGCTCTAGCCTATCATTGCAATCCTATACACGTCCACTCAGAAGTAAGTCTGATTTATTTCATTGGGACTTACTCCTAGGAAAGTGGATAAAGATTTCAGCTTAAGGGATCTAACTATAAATAACAAAATATATGCCACAGTCAGGGGTCCCTTGGAGCGTCCAGCTGTACTACATATATATGTCACTCTTACCCCATAATGTAAATGTACTGCCTTCAAGTTGATTCCGACTTATGGCAACACTATGAATAGGGTTTTCATGAGGCTGAGAGGCAGAGACTGGCCCAAGGTCACCCAGTGAGCTTCATGGCTAGGTGGATTCGAACCCTGGTCTCCCAGGTCGTAGTCCTACCCCTTAACCACTACACCACACTGGCACCTTCAAAGCTGCTTTGTAACATAGCATAGGATGCTACATTCAGGGGGCATCAAGTTCCAGAGAGAGATCATAGCTCAGTGTTTTGGTTGGCATGCATAAAAGACTAAAGATTCCACCCTGTACTACTACTACTATATTAGTTATTTTGATGGTGAGTGGGAGGCCCTACTGGTCCCTTGGGGAGTCTGGCTTCTCCATCCTCAGTCTGCCCCCAACCACACCTGGCCTGCCGGCCTTTTATTTACAACCAGTACAGGGGGTGGCACTGCCTGTGAGCTTCCTCCTCCTTAGTCTCAGTGTTGCCTTTTAGAACTCAGCAGAGGGGAGGATGAGGACAGAACTAGAATTAGCTGGCTCTACCTGTCATTGGCTATGACTGTTGGTTTCCCTGCCTTCCATCCTACCTGTTCCAATGGGCAGCAGCCACCACTGCAGTGGACACTGGAATAGATGATGGACCAAAGAGTCAGCTCAGTGCAAGGCATATAATATCTAAATAATAATACCATATGATATCTAAAAGACTCCAATATAATATCTAAAAGACTCATATCTAGTATCTCAGACTCCAAAGTCTAGGATACTCTCAGGTCTAGTTAACACAGTAGGGTTTGATATAAAGTTAAAACAATAAATTATATAAGCAATTAATTACATTTAGTGAATTACAATTAACAATTTCAGAGGGAAATAGAAAGACATGCTTCATGAGCAGATCTCTAGATTGTGCCCATTCATGCAGTGCTGACATTTATTAGTAGTAGTAGTAGTTCTTTCCTTTAAAGTTGACAATGAGGGCATTGAACTTGTCAAGGATTATCAATACCTTGGCACAGTCATTAACCAAAAGGGAGACAGAAGAAGGCTAGGACTGGGCAGGGCAGCTATGAGAGAACTAGAAAAGGTCCTCAAATGCAAAGATGTATAAGAGATAAGAGAAAAATAAACTCATTTGAAATGTGGTGTTGGAGGAGAACTTTGCAGATACCATGGACCATGAAAAAGACAAATAATTGGGTGTTAGAACAAATAAAACCAGAACTATCACTAGAAGCTAAAATGATGAAACTGAGGTTATCATACTTTGGACACATCATGAGAAGACATGATTCACTAGAAAAGACAATAATGTTGGGAAAAACAGAAGACAGTAGAAAAAGAGAAAGGCCAAACAAGAGATGGATTGATTCCATAAAGGAAGCCACAGACCTGAACTTACAAGATCTGAACAGGGTGGTTTATAACAGATGCTATTTGAGGTAGCTGATTCAGAGGGTTGCCATAAGTCGAAATCAACTTGAAGGCATATAACAACAACAAAGAAGTAATAGTAATAGTAATAAATTTATATCCCACCCTTTCTCCCAGAAGGGGCCCAGGGCAGTATACCTATGTCTCTCCACTTAATTGCAACAAGCAGACAGAGGTTTCTGTCCATTTGTGTGATCATGGGAGAGCCAAAAGTCATACAGCAGGATCCCTGATACAGATCGTCCCTCAGTGTGTGGTTGTTGAAAGGGCAGCTGTGGGAATGTGATGGCAGAGGTGAGGTCAAAGGTTGCAATCCCATTATCCCTCTCTGCACAGTAGTTAATTGCATGAAAACCTGAATAAGGCTAAGGAAATATACTTCATATGCAGATATATGCAGTGTTAAATCAATTCAATAAGCGGCAGCCAATTATTAATAATCATATTGATTATATATTTACGGAAATCTTTTGTGGTGTTGTCTTCTACCTCAGTAGATTCAAACTTCAAGGGGAAGTATGCTGACAAGATATTCTAAGATTATCTCTCATCTGAATGGCAATTCCTGTGTTCCTAGACAAAAGCAACACCAGATGTTTTGGAAAGATACTCGAGGGTAAAAAGCCCACGGACTGCAAAAATGTTACATGCAATGTATTATTTGATGTCAGTAATTTCTTCTGTTTGTTCTCATTTTTTAGTTTTGTAACTCCTATAAATCTTGATGTGTCATAGCTTTTAAATTGAGTTGACCATCACATGCACTTCATGAAGTGAAGCCACTTGGTCCAATTTGTAACATGAAACCACTTAGTATAATGATACATTTTCTTCAGTAACTGGACAAAATCTCAATCCATTTCATGAAAAGAGAGCCATGTTTCTGCATGTAATGCAACTCTGAGAAAAGGCAGCAAGTGGATAGTACATTAGGCTAAAGCGGATAATTATTCCATTGTGAAATAGATGTGCAGATTGTATTCGAAACACCAGAGTGCTTTACTTGCTGCCATTCTCAAAGTTGCACGAAGTGAAGAGACTTGGTCTCCTTTCCAAGGACACAGGTTCCTGTCCATTTGCTGCAAATTTCTAAAGAGCTGCATTAAGTGGAAAAATGTGATACAATTGGTTGAAATTTAGTCTAGCAACCAAAGAAAAGATGTAATCATAGATGTGGCAACCATGGGTGCAATGATACCCTTGAGGTCTTCCTATGATGCCCGCGAAGCCACTGACCCCCTCTCACTGCCTTCTTGGTCATGATGCGGTAATGATGCTTACCTTTTTCTCCCTTGAGAAGTACACAGAGTTGAAGGAGAAAGTTAGAAGAGTATCACTTTTCCACACTTCCCCTTTGAGCTCCATGTGCTTTTCAAGGCTCACATTAATTCTACTGGACCTGACTTTTACCTGACTTGGGAAAGCAAAATGAGCATGCATGGACACACTTTCTCTTGTTTAGTTTCTTGAGGAGGGAGGACCGATCTGGAGTAGAGAAGTGACCAGAGGGAGTGGCATCCATGGCCCTTGCTCAAAAATCCAAGTGTGCCCATGGGCCTAAAGGGTTGGGGACCCCTGCACTAAGTGGTTTCATGTCATGAAATAGTATTTACATGTAATGGGCAACTGTCTTTAAAGACTGCTATCTCTTCTCTGTCTGTCTGTCTGTCTGTATCTATCTCATGGTTAATGAGATGAAGATGAAGGTCATAAATCAGTCAGCTTCTCAGGAAATGTGATTGCATCTGCAAGTATTACTGTGGCATTATGATGTTTAGAGTCTTCCCCCTTCCCTAAATGTCATCCAGGACACCCTTTACCAGCACTACATCTTGGGTCATTTGGGGAATGGTCTCATGATCCACACAGAACTGATGGGTGACGCTCAGAAGGGACTGAGATCATGATATGCATAGCTTATGGGGACTGGACATTCTTTTTTCCTATGATGCTAATGAATTTGTCACAAGCCCAGGAGGCCAACCATGATGAGAGGAGCAGTTTATCATAGGTATATGGGTGTGGTGAATCTGTTCACAGCATGTGTCACCAAGCACAAATTCAAACCAGGTTGGCACAAAAAGATCCGTTCTCTTTGACAAAAATGCAAGAAATGACCCTCTGAAAACTCCAGCATCCTGCAGCAATTTCCTATTTGGCTTTGTGAGTGACAGCTTTCCTGCTGCTTCAGCTGTGCTGATGATAGCAGACCTTCTAAATTATTATCAGAAGATCTAAAGGAAGGACTTTCCTTCACTAGGTAAAGTTGCTTTCTTTCTTTCTTTTTTTCTTTGTTGCCTTATGGGAACATCTGGCATAGTCCAATTCTCAGTTTCTGAGAGCAGATCAACATAGCCTAAATTCCTGAAATCAACAATTGTGGGAGTGAACATTATCCATTTTGTTGGGTAATTTGTTTATGGTTTGGAGCACTTTGGTGTAGTTTTAACTGATCACCATAGAATGTGTCATTTGATTTCAACCTCATTTATAGCACATCTTCTTTTGAAGCCAAGAAGGAACTGAACAACAGCAAAAAAGCAGCCACTATAAAACTGTAAGAGTTCTGCTTTGATTTTTGAAGAATGAAAATGAAGAAAGATATATATACTTTGGAGCATCTATTTGTAATTTTTTCTCATAGATGATATGGGTAGTATAGGTACATACTAATTACCTGAAACCACAGAACTCATTATGCTGCATATATAATATAGGAGTTGATTCATTCTGTTTGTTTTTCTAGTGCAAAACTGGATAGCCTTGGGAAAGGACACACTGGAAAGCAACATCAATAAGTGTAGAAATCAGGAGCAACCAGACCAGAAAGCACGTTTTGGCATTATTCCTGATGGTCACTGTAATCTTCTCCATGTTTATCTCTTATTTTCCTTTCATATATGTACAGTCAGCTCCAGTGGCTCCCTTTTTGTTTTGGAATATGAAGCCAAGTTTAGCTTGGCACCAAATCCAAAGTTTCTGGCTTACCAGAGCCTAACGGTAGTTTTTGCATGCAAACTGCCCATATAAAGTCAGCCTGAATGTAAAAAGAAAAATATAGAGTCTTTTACATAAATTACTAATATTTCCTTTGGTCAAGAAACAAAGAAAGACCGATTTGATTAAAATGGCAAAAAGATGGAGGAAATAGGAAGGCCAAAAGCCCTCACTTCATTGGGATTTCTGAAATGTGTATTGCTTCTTAACTGCAGCCCATTTCGGCCTCAGAGTTGGATTCACAGTGTCCAAGGTTTTGTTCTAGTCAAAATGTTCTACATATGAGCATCCCAGTGATACCAAAATTGAAATGGGCCTTCAGGTAGCTGAAACTAACATGGTTGGTTTGGGTTTTCTGATATATATTTAGTTTGGGGATAAGCCTAGATTCGAAACGGCCTTCACATGTTAGTTGTAGATGTGGTTCAAAATGTACAGCTATCTTGCCTATTGAAGAGGTCTCGATAACTTGAAAGCTTGGCATTATTTGGTGACATTTTGGTTGATCCTAACTGCTCAACTGTGGCTTTTGGTGTTGTTTTCTTTATGGACCTACAACAGGATTGTATTTAATCAATCCTCTGTTGTTGTTCTTCCAATGAAAAGAGAATCCTGCGTTAATGTATCTTCAGAGCATTAGATCAAACTCCTCCCCCTTCACGTCTTCGGGTAGGGCTGGGAGGGATTCCCTGTCTGAAATCCTGGAGAGTTGGTGCCTATGGTCTGACTCAGTATAAGGCAGCTTGCTATGTTCCTATCCATCCCACTGCTCGCTGTGGTGGAATGATACATAATTAATTATTATAATGTTATTACTCACCATTCATTTCAATGCAATAGCCATTCATTTCAGTGTAAAGGGGGGAAAGGGGGGGGAATTCTCATCAATTACATACCGTTTGTGTCCTGAGAATAATAACAGCAATGAATACAGACTGGATTGGCTGGATTGATTTCCATTCAGGACATGGGATGAACAAGCAAACGTTGGCAATTTATGCTCCTGTTTCTGTTGGAGTTCTTCAACATCCCTAATCTGAGCCCAGCCTTCTCCGCCCTGATGCCCTTTATATGCTTTAGTCTCCAACGCCCATTTGTTTGTTCCTTCACTCAAGCCTGGTCGTCAGTTAAGGATGATAGGAGTTATAGTCCAAACCATTTGGAAGGCACCAAGTTGGGGAAAGTTGCCTAAGCTCCTTAGCACAGTAAGGGAGGGTGAATCCTCTCCTGAAATCTTCCCCAAACATCACAACAAGGTTCCCAGCAGCCTGGCTGGAGCTCTCAGCAAGGAACCAGAGACCACTGCAGCATGTTGTTGCAGGTCCCCACTTGTAACATCATATTGTACATCTGATTATACTTCTGAACAGTTTTTTTTAAAAAAATAGTAAATAAAATAAATAGTAAGTCCTGAGTATCAAAATCGGCAATGAGCAAATCCAGAAATATACATCAACAAACAGATATTTCTAAGCTGTTGGTTTAGCTGGCTGCAGAAATCGTGGCTGTGGCAATATTTTGTCACAGGATTTAATTTATAGATAGTTATATCAAGCGTAGCTGATACAAGCTGCATTTTAATAGGTTCCCTCAACAATAGACTAAAAAGGCAGCTAGTGAACTCCCTCTGGAGAAACAAATGACAGTACATGCCTTCTCTGCCCCTCCATGCGCTGCACCATCTGCAATTCAGGTCCTTTATGGAGGTAAGTTTCTGTCTAGATCTATGGAAACCGTCAATCTATTTAATCATGATTTCTTGTAACAAAAGGGTAGCAAATCATTTTTATGGGCAACAAGCCACTGTTTTCATCGTGGGATTTTTTTTAAAAAAAAGTAGAAAAAACACTGTTACTGGGAAATTTGCTTTAAATACCTCTTCCACTTTAAAGAAGACTATGCGGGCACTACCAGTCGGGCTTCATCCCGTCTTTAAAGTACGGGCAAGTTGGTAAGGGAGACTCTTGGGTCCCATTGATTTCTATGAGTCTCCTGTAAGCATTACAAATTCAGGATTCATTCCTTGATGATGTCAGCTGCCTTGTGAGGGCCATGTCCTAAATCAGTGGCAGTCTAAGTGTGTATGTGTGTATTGCTGCTGCTGCTGCTGTTTTCACTGAAGCAGTGAAATGCAACTGTGTAAACAGTAGTACCAGAACAGTTCTATGTTTAAAATGTGCCAATTAATTATTGTAAATAATAATGCAAGAAGGGCCCAGTTGGTTCAGACCAAAGGCTATCTAGTCAGTCATCTAGTTTCCCATACCAGCCAGGCAAATGCCTCTTGGAAGTCCACAAGCAGGAATGAGGGCAGTAGCTCTCTCCTGCTATTGTTCCTCGGTGACTGGTATTCAGAGGCATGCTTCAATTTATGGGTCATTACCATTAGAATGATTTGATGGTCAGCCTCAACACTCTCAAGATTTGCTTGGAGACACAAATTCTTAGCAAGATGCACTTCAATAAAACATCTTCTTAAAACCTGCATGCATTTATCCACCCCAATCAGTAGCCTTTCCATGTGGTATTAAAGTATTGTAAGGAATTGCAAGGAAAAATAGCAAAGGTGGTATTCCAAATGTTGTATGGCCATGGAAAAGCATTTCAGTCAGCTGTTGGAGGAAAACAACATACCAAACACCTGCGTTAAATAGAAGGTTCCACCTCACTGACACAACATACCTGAGGGGCTGTATTAACAACAAATAACTATTTGGGGATGTTTGGTGCTGGAAATCCTGTGCTTACCTCCTTCCATAAGAATCCAAGTTTCCTTTTCGGCTTCAAACTTAAGTATATTTACATGGAAGGAAGTTCCATTCAAATGAATGGCTTTTACTTCCTCATTCATTTGCATGGTTCAGGATGCCAGCCAATGATAGTCACTCTCTTGACTTAGTTCTGCAGGGAGTAAATATAAAAGAAATGTGAGCCCAATGTTGCCAGCTAATATCTCTATTTTAGTTGAAAAAAGTGAGATAAGAATTTTAATTCTATGTCAATAACAATAGGTGGGAAACTGGTGTTTTGAGAGTTATCTTTAGCAGACGGGGTAGTAAATACATCAAGGTTTTAAGAAGTTGTTTTACTAATGGTACAGCCTAGTTCCTTGCATAGACGTAAGGCCATCTAAGTTCAGAGACATATATGAGGGGGCAGATAATTAAAGCCATTGACAGACATCCCAGTCTGACATATTCACATATTGGGACAAGGAGGGACATTTTCCACCTCAAATCTTATGGATTGCCTCACCTCAAGCCTTTGAAGTACCAGACCTGCCACACTGAGGCATAAGATACTGGATAGAATGGATTGGTATCCTAAACTTACATTTTGGGAAGCTGTGCTAAGAACTGAACTGATTGTGGTATTTGGATCCAAGATTTTCCTCTGTATTTGTGTTTGGGCAGAAACATGTTTCCTTCTGATATGCAACCTTGGTTTTCTGGCTGAATTAGCTAAACTTTTCTTTCTGTGTTTTGATTCTTTTCCTTTGGTTTTGTGGGCAGTTATTTTATTATGAAAATGGAATACATCATAGAGATGGCCCTAGGAAAGTAACCTACAAAATTTCATGGATGGATGCTGGAGTTTTGAAATTATGATGAATGAAAAAATAATCTTCAGGCTATTGCTCTTCTCACTTGGCATCAAAAGGTACAGAAAAATGCAAAGGTCATTTGACAGGAGTGGTTGTGTGGGCATGTGGCACAGAAGCCGAATCCCAGCAGTATCCAAGCAAGTACCACTAGCAGTATTAGCACGAAACACTCAAGAACAAGGTGATACATTACTTGAACATCCCTTCCCTGAAGCACAGTGTTTGAAGAACACTGATAAAATCATTCATTCTGATTAGAAGCTAGACCTGCCAGTCACAAAAGTGCTTTTCCTCCCTACTTTCTTTGGCATTATCTGTATATGAAAAGCTTGGGGATATTTTTTCCTATTTTTCCAGACATACTTCCTGCAACAGTTTTTTTATATATATATCTGAATATTCAAAGCACTCTGAAGTGCTTCAGAGGTTCACACTTTGATTTGGGATGCTTTGGAGAGATTCTACTTTGGTCCAGAAAAGCCCCAAATCTGTCCAAAGTGGCCCCACTGTGGTTCTTGATTTGGGATTCGCCCACATTTTTTGCAAACTCCTAGTATAAACTACCATGGTACTTTTAGCAATCAGGGAATGTCTCTTACATCTGTTCATTTCTCCCATGTCCAGCTAAAGTCTCATTCAAATCTGCAGCATTCTGAAGTATTGTGTACTTGTTTTCTTACGCCACCAGTCAAACTTCTCACAACACCTGGATTTCCTTAGACATCTGCAAGCCAAGCACTACACTAACCTCATCTGACTCTGCATAGCAGTACGATCTTATTAAACTTGCTGCCCAAGGTGTTATGGCTCCAGGCATTCCTGTTGGCTAGGAGGTATAAAGGCATACTTTCCAAAAGGAAATGGAAGGATGATGAATGTGCCAATTGCAGCACTGACCACCAAATATGCTCTGTACAAAACTCACAATTTCCTGCTGTTGGTCTGTGTGAGTGATTTGATTTTCTGTGGTCAGTTGTTTAGAGACACAAATAAAAATAAATGCTAAAGGAACTTCTGTTCAGGGGTCAGAGGGGGAAAGGGCGGGAATCCTCCTATTTGCCTTTTTATTGATACATTTTTGCACTGTTGTTTAAATGTTCCTTTGGCTTTGTTATAGTAACACTAAGGCTGCAATCCAATATATGTCTACTCAAAAGTAAGCTCCATTGGGTTCAATGGGTCTTACTCCCAGCTAAGTGTGTATTGGATTGCAGCCTAGGTAGTAAGTGAGGGCCAAGCTATGTGAGCAATTGTGTGAATGGCTTTAAAGAAGTAAATTGTAGGCACAAGGAGACCGAGAATACTGAGACCCTGGAATGGGGGTTAAAGGTTTTTAAAAACCTTTTTGTCCCTGTTGCAGTCCTAATTCCTACTGTCCTTCTGGATCTGTACTTTAAATTCTCAACTTCATTTATGGCCATAAACAACTCAAATGTAATGGCTTATGTTTGTATGGCATTGACTTAATTCAGTAAGCCACTTTTGCTTGTGGGGTTTTTAGGTTGAGCATGTTAATTTATGGGTCCAGTAGGACAGTAGGAAAGGCAGGGAGTACATACTCTGTTTGATGGGAAAACGTGATTTTATAACTGTATTTAAGAACATGTGCTTTGATGGAAACAAGCCTGGATAGGGTGCCTCCTGGATCTTTCCTAAAAGAGCCACTTTGAATTATTATTTGTGCCACTGAATAAGACTACCCAACTGAAATGTTTCTGCCTGGCAATCACTGCAATTCATCTGCAGTAAAATGGTCACAATAATTGACTGTTGGTCATTATCAATATGTTGAGATTTCTAAAAATAGTTTCTGGCCTTCCAATCCACTGTACAATATCATGATATAAACTGATTCATATTTCAGTTTGATGAATGTTAAGTGTTTGCTATTTGTTATTACTGGTTGTGTTATTGGGTTTTCATTCCATTTTATAACTGTGTAATAATTCTTCTATTTCATTTGTATTTTTGGTATATATGGTTACATTTTAGTAAACTGTATAGTCTTTGTCCTGTCTTTTTTAAAATAAAAAAAATTGTGGTCAGCATACTATTTCCCTTTGAATTGCAAGGTTGTTTTGCCAAAGTTGGTACTTATTGTGTTAGAAAGACTAGTTAATGCTGACATTTTAAATATCAGACCTTGCCATATGTGGACATGTTAGAGGCAACAAGTGGGTGGGAGGGCATACTGTATGAAAATGACAGTTACATTACAGTGATTTACCACATTCTCCCCCCTCCAAAAAAAATCCTATGAGAATTCAGAAAGTTTGGCATATTAATGGATCAGATCTTCCAGTCTAAATCTAACAGGTATGTTTGTAAAGAAACCTGTCCTTGTAGGCAACTAGGGATTCAAGAAAAATGGAAGGAACTAAACTATCTGTTACATTTGCTGTCCATGTTCTAACATGGACATTCAGCAATATTTTTCTTGATAGATGGCTTGGCTGCTTCTATTAACTAGGGAAAAAAGAGCACATGTTTTTAATTTTATCATGGAAGACTAATAGCAACATCATATTTGCTCTTAGTCTAGTACAATAAATAAAATTCATGTCATTTAGCAACAAATGACCTGCCCCTGAGATTGTTGGCCAAGCAGTTGTATGTTTTTCATCATGACTTTCTAATTAGAAATGTGTTTGGAGATTGATTAAGAAATATCAAAAGGAAGTATGCTAATTCCAAATTTAACATCTTTCTTCCAAGTTGGTTAAATGCCCTCAAGCATGAAGTCAAATATTTACTGCTCAGAAGAAGCTAAATGACACTGTGGTTAAAGAAGCATTGGCTGTTCTCCCCAATGTCAAGGGTGCATTGGGCCAGTCCCATTTCCCAGTGATTTGGACAGCAAACTGGTCATATTTTATCCCTCATCTCTCATGGACAAGCACTATTTTCTGCTACAGGATACTGGAAACTAAGGATGAGGATGGTCTGGGCAGTTCTTCCACTTATCCTCTCTTGTATCCTTCCATTGTAAAGTGTGTTGTTTGCACAAAGTTGAACACAGATACCCTGATCCAGCTAAGGTCTTCCATATATGTATAATTTCATTGATGTAAGACCATAGGTATAATTCAGGGGTAGCCAACATGGTGCTCTCCAGATGTCATAGTACTGCAGCTGTGGAATGCCATTCCCCTGAGATAAGGCTGATGTCAATGTGGTTTAGCTGTCAGAACCAGCTAAAGACCTCACTCTTCCTTTAGGCTTTTAGTGGAGATAATATGGTGGAACCACCTGTTGTTTTATACTGAGAATTAGTAGACTGAGTGAGTCTACCTGAAGATTTTAAATGTTGTTTTAGGTGTTTAATGTTTTATTGGTTATTTTTATTATGTGCATTCGCTTTTACTCTGTAACTTGCTCTGGGATTGCCTGGCGATGAAAGGCAAGGCAGAAATTGTATAAATTATAAATAAAACTCCCATCATCCCTGATCATTGGCCATGCTGACTGGGGCTAATGGGAGTCATAGCTCATCAACATCTGGAGGGCATCCTGTGACTACCCCCTGGAAATAAGGTGTCTGATTGCTATGATGTGGAGATCTGAGTCATGGCCAGAGGACAGATGCAGAGGAGCATCTGTATCAATAAACAAATAAAATGCCGCCACCACCAACAAAGCGCCAAAGTTCATGCTGGAGACTCTGGAACAGACAGTCAACAACAACTCGGAATTGTGGGGTCTGCTGCAGCCTTACCAGCACCTCATCTGTGGGGGAAAATGCCAGCGCAGGAAGGGCCCAGCAGCTGCCGCCGCCGCCCCAAGAGGAGCCCACCGGCACCATGTCGAAAACAGGGAAACAACTGTTTAACCAGCAGCAACAACTGGAACACCAGAACAACATCAGAAAGTGGGGGGGGAGGGGGGAGCGCCCCTTGCCACCGCTTTCTGGAGCGGGGCCTTCTGCTCGGCAACAGCCACTGCCATTGCATTCTTCTCCTCCTCCTGCTCTAAGCAGGACCCACGTCCTTCTTCTTCAACAACAGCCCGGTGCTGGGCCTCCTGCACAGGGCCTCCCAGCGCAGGGCCTCCTGCTTGACAACAGCCGCCTCCTCCACATCCTTCTTCCCCTCCTGCTCCAGGCAGGGCCCAGATCCCCGAGCCCAAGCTCTCGCAGCTGCCCTCCAACATAAACTGCCAGCAGCAGCAGAAGCCCGGGGAGCAGCAGCTGAGAGAGCCCAAGGACATGGGGAGGAAGACAATATTGAACCAGCAAACAGCTTTGCTGTAATAAATGCCTATCGCCCTTCTGCCTCTCAAGAACTGCCGCCCCCACTAACACCACCACCTCTTTCTTGGTGGTGTCGATAATGATAATGTTGTTTCTATTTAATTTAATATTTGTATATTGTATTGGTTATATTGTATATTATTGTATTTTTATACCTGTGTTTATTTTTCTTGTAAGCCATCTTGAGGGCCTTTGGCCGAAAGGCGGGGTATAAATAAAATTTAATAATAATAAGCATAAGCATAAGCATAAGCATATCCTAGTATGTGTTGGGTATCAAGTGACTAATAAATCTAATAAACAACAACAGGATGGACATTTCCATCCACATTCTGGTTCATTTAAGGCAGGGATGGAGAACCTGCAGTCCTCCAGATGTTGCTGAACTTCATCTCCCATCATCCTTGCCTATTGGCCATGCTGGCTGGGGCTCATAGCTGGAGTCCAACAACATATGTAGAGCCACAGATTCCCATCCCTGATCTAGGCAGTAATCCTGTAAACACTTTACTTTACTAAGTCCCATTGAACTTCACAGGAGCTATTTCAGAATAGACATGCATAGGATTGCAGAATTAGTCAAAATATAAATACATTTTGTACTGCAGTTTTTCAAAGAAGGGGGAAACAGTACAAGGAAAGAAGGGAGTGGGAGGTGTGGTGTTTTAAACACATGAAATAAAAGAAGAAACAACATACACTGAATTGAGAGTTGGTTTTTCTTGTTGTGTCATTTTTTCTATTCATAATGATGCAACATTATTATGCCCTCTGTCTTTCTTTTCCCCACTGATGTTCCTGTGAAGCAGAGTCATGTCTATTCAGCCAGTTCCAGGAGTGAGCTAATGCAGAAATCAGTCACTATGAAGTTCAGTATTGCATCATCTACTGCTTCCTGCATACCTTAGTCTGACCTGGACAACCAATTGTTTGGTCTGAGAACTCACTTTTCAACGTTGAACCTTAAATGTCCAGCTGCAACAAAGGTTTCCTGGAAATTGTCACCTGCTCTGTCCCTGCATCTAATTGGGGGGGGGGAGAGTGTTTCCAGGGAGGGCAAGACAATCAGCATCACCACTGACATCAATGAAAGAGGAAGGTGATGCCATCAAGGCCCCTCCTTTGAGAATTCTAACCTCCTTTGAGGATTCTAACTGCGATTAAGTCAGCTGAGCTGATGGAGGGAAGAACTGTGTGGCTGGAGCTATCTTGTCCTCCTGGTCTGGACATCACCTGGTTTTCTCCTGGATTTGCTCTGGGGTGGGGGAAATGCTTCCAGGGACTGGCTGCACTTTATCAAGGACAAGACAGCCAGAACCTATATAGCTGTGTTATTATAAGAACTGTAACTTGAAGAACTTGCATTTGGGTGTGCTGTTCCTGTCTCCCTCCCATGCCTTTCTCCTCAAGAATCCTGTCTTTTAAGATAGCGAGCCTGAGGCCAGGGATCATCTTCGTACCCATCAAGCCCTCTGAGAGCCTTCTTGGCATAAGGGTGGGGCATAAATGTCAATAAATAAACTAAATGTTTACACTTTTTAAAAAAGGTTTAACCTAATCTCAACCTCCTCCTTGCATTTCTGACACTTTATCTATCTTGCCAGCTTCATTGTTTTTCAAATTATACTGTTCTACATCACAAGCATGGGTCTTTTTGATGATGTTTGTGCCCCAAAGAAATAAATAAAATTGATCTTGGGAATAAAAGTGTACATGAAGAATTCCTCATGAAATGACAGAATTTTCCAAGGAGGCCAGATTGTGTTTGACTGTGCCCTTTTGCGGTAAGAAATATTTATATCCTTTCAGTTGGTGGTGGACTGCTTAGAACATGCATTCCAAATGATCATTGGGTGGTGTAAAGACCCTTGGCAGGCAGATGGAACCACAAAAACCAAATGAAAGAGTCCAAAGGAGACTGTGGGAACTTCATTTTATTTAGGTCTTAAGGCCACCTAGATTCAACAGAAGACATGAGGATTGAGAAACATCCAGAATTCTGCATGTATATACAATCTTACATTTATCAACATCAGAGAATATTGAAAGGGGGATATTTTTCCTGTTCAGGAAATAATTGCAAGTGTTTTATGCTTTGATGTGAAAAGGGAGGAAATGGCAGTTGAGGATAGCTGTGTTGGATTCTTTTCACAAGTTTAAATGATCTATATGGATGAATGTAGGAAAGCTCCACACCTAATTATGGGATTTGGTGACTAAGGAGACTGCAAAAGTCTGGCTGGCTGATATTTCCTTGTCCCTCAGTGGCTTTTAGATGAACATACATTTGATCTACATAAGGAGTTATACTGGAGAACTTTCTTTCCTTCCTTCCTTCCCAAATCTTTCCAAATGTCTGCTTGGGTTAGGTCAGGGATAGGGGGCTTCAGGCCCAGGGGATGTTGGTTGTTGCCCTCCAGATCTCTTGTCAGGCTCTTGAGATACTTTTCAATTTATACTTCTCCACAGACCATACCTTCTCCCTTACATTAGTTTCGTTTCAGTCTTGCAGTATAACAGATACACTATCCCACTTCCCATTATTCCTAACTGCATCTTTATATGTGGAATTACCAGATCCCAACAGAGCTTTTCCTTATTCTTCAACACAGCTGAGAGTTTTGTCACATTTGTGATTTCCCACAATTTCCTTATAAGATCTAGCTTACTTGTTTTCCATATGTTCTTCCAAGCTTTGATATACATGATCCTTGCAATGATTAAAATGTATATTCATATATTTTGGCATTTTAAACCCTTTTTAACCCTTTCTTTGACAACCATTCTATTTTCAAACTTCTCAAATGTGAAAGAATGAATTACCCTTTGCAATATATCTTCACCTCTGTTTGCACATGCTTCAGATCAGTTTTTGTGTATCTTGTTGGCCTCTTTAAAAATTGCAGCCCTTTAGTCCCTGTTCCATATTTTGGAAGCAAAAGGACAGGAATTGCTTCATCCTCCATCATTAGCAATAATGAGATCACATGAATTTACAGACAGTTTATACAAAAAGACTGCAGGATACAGCAGGACTATTAGTGCGATGTGTAAGTGCAAGGCATCAGCTATGAAGCAAACATGATACACCATGAGTGTAGTATTTGTGCATGCCAAAAATACAGAACACTGTTCATTACAAGATAACAGTTCTTCAGCAAGCAGAATACAAAACACCATGGAAACACAGGAAGCTGATTTATACCAAATCCGACCATTGGTCCATCTAGCTCAGTACTGTCTACACAGCAGGCAGCAGCTCTCCAGGGATTAAGACAGGAGTCTCTGCCAGCCCTATCTGGAGATGACAGGGATTGAACATGCCAGGCATGCAAGGCAGATGCTCTACCACTGATCTGTGGCCCTTCCTCAAGAGGAGAAGCTTCCCCAAGCTGATAGAAGGCCAGGCAGAGTGTGTGAGACTGTTGTTATCTCAATTCTATTTTGCAAGCACTCCTGCTCAAACTGCTTGCAACAACCCTAAAATGCTAATCAAATTGTATCAATAGACCGAGACCATGCAGGTCAATATAAACACAGTCTGATTGTTCCCAACCACTCCATGGAAGAGGTTTTGTTTTTGCTTTTGCCATCAACTCCCTTCTTCCATCTGAAACTTCTTGCTGAAACACACCAGGGTAACCAACAGTGCAGGGGTAACCAACAGATGCAGCCCCCCAAGCATTTTCTTCTGGGCTCCTAAGACACCACCATGAAGTAGACATGGTGCTGTGGTGGGCTGAGAGGTTTAAACTTCTCAAGCACCCTGATGGAGATGAAAATTATTAATTAATTAATTAAATGTATTATTTATTACAATATTCAATCCTGCCCTTTCTCCCAGAGATACCTCCTCCTAAGCAGATCTGCACAGATCAGCTAAGGAGGTATGTATGTGTGCATGGAGCCCTTGGAGAACTTGTCAAAGGTGAATGTGGCCCTTTAGTCAAAAAAAGGTTAGCAATATCTGCCTGAGAACTGTATGCCTCTAACAGTGTGGAATTCACTCTTACAGGGGCAGTGATGGCCACCAACTTGACTTAATTAGCCAGTGATGGCCACCAACTTGACTTGATTTGAAGAAGATTAGGCAGATACATGGAGGATAATGACTACTAGCCATGATAGCTATGCTCTGACTCCAAAGTCAGAGACAGCAGTTGCTGGAAACCACAGGACAGGAGAGTACTCTTGTGTTCAATTCCTGCTTGCAGGCTTCCCATGGAATGCTGGGCTAGATGGAGCACTGGCATGATCCAACTGGCTCTTCTTATGTTCTTAATGCGCATAAAGGGCTGGCTGGATTGGTCCATAAGTTTCTTGACTATTTCTAGTTTTCTTGTGGTAAAACCTGAACAGGATATTTAGAGTAAATTAATCAGTACGTTATTCCCAAAGAAGTTGTTTCAATTGTTTATTTTTTTAAAAATGTAACTCTTGTCAAAGCCATGCCATTGTTTAATTTTTTTCTCAAAATCTATCCAAAATGAAAGCATTTTTTTTAAATAATATTTTATTTAAGTTGCAGAAAATATACTTTATGAGTCAAATATTAATTTCATCCTTCCTGGTGGTCCTGAAAAAGCAAATGTCTGTATATTTAGGTGGCAAATGATAGTCAGCGAAACAGCTGATGAAAATTAGTTAGCAAAATAGAAGTTAAATAGACGGTTTTCAGTGGAACAAGGCAGTAGAATTCTTTTTAATGATTTCCATTGCATAATGAGATTATAATCAGAGGTGGATTTTTTAAAATACTTTTATGACTTTACAAAACTGTTAATACCTATTAATGTTTGGGATGTTTGTAAATTTAGGTAATAGTGAACAAGTATGCAATACTTACCAGCACAGATTGAATGCCATTGAGAGGGCACAGCCCTACAGAAGTGGCTGTATTATCTGACCACTACAGCATAGGAAAGTAAGCAGTGTAATGCATGTGTCTGCACAGGATCTGCCTGGTCTTCCACTTCAGCATTTAATGTTAGAAGTGACTGTGCAGAAGCAGGAGTAAATGTGTTGTGGGAGATTTAAATGTGCCACCATTGCAGCTGTGTACTCTGTTGGTACTGAATTGCAGACAAGCTGTAGAGTTAGCCTGAAGTGAAAAAGAAAGAAAGGACCCAACATCACCTTCAATAGTGTGATTCAGTTCACATTTAATCCTAATTTGCACTTTCAGAAACAATACACAGACTGAAACACAGCCATCCTTCAAAATGCGTACTTCTCTGAATTTTGCAGTGCAGTTCTCCAGGCAGGAATGGGTACAAAAATGCATATATTAGTGAAAGTAACATGCAAAAACACATTTTATTAGGTGAAATTGCTTTGCAAGGATGTGTATGTTAGGCAAAACTCCATACAAAAATATGTATATTAGGAGAAAAGAACATTAAAATGATGATGAGGTTTATATATATAAATCTGCAGTGTGATATGGAATTGTGGAGAACTGAATTTAAGATGGGAAAAATAAGAAACAAAGAGAAAAAAACATTTACAGATTTCCCCAACCCTACCTGCAATGCAGTTTCTTGCATATAAGTGGAATGTGCATCATCACACATTGTCTTAAGAATATAAGAGCCCTGATGGATCAAGCCAAAGGCTTGCCTAGTACAATGGCCAACCTGATGTTTATGGGACGCTTACAAAAAGGGTCTGAGTGCAACAGAACTCTCCCCATTTGTGATTCCCAGCAACAAAGATACATACTGCCTTTAACAGTGGGGACAAAACCTTCCCAGGAATATTTCCAGCACCCATTTTCAAAGTTTGTCTCTGTATCATTTTGCCACTGCTTGGAACACCTTGGTTTTTTAAAGGAATGGGGATGAAAAATAGATTCAACCCTTGGTCACCTGGCAAACTGTAGTAAATACACCCCACTGAACATTGACTACCCCTACCAATGTTAGGAAGAGTCCCCCCTCAAAAACAGCTTCTGAAATTCAGATGGGCCAAACATTCAGCCCAGCCCTAAGCCAAACAGTTCCTTCCTCATCTAACAATAGTATGACTTTAAGCAACCTTTGTTTTATAATATTTTCACACAAACAAAATATAACCTGGTGATTTTCTAACTGTTTTTACAGATCCTGAATTTTGGTTACACCCTATTGGGAGCTAACTGTGGAAGATTTTCTGGAAGAAAACTGTGTCAATTGTTGGGATACATTTATGAACAATGAATATCCTATTGGCATGTGAATGTCATTACCTCACATGTTGAGCATTCATACATGAAGGATAATTACAAAAGACATCTTTTTTTCATGGCAAAGGAATCTAATGAATGTCTTGAAGTCACACAGAAAAATAGCTTACAGGACATTCTAATGGGGTAAACAAGACCCCAATTTTTTTACATTTCAGGAAAGGAAACGGATGATTGATTCAGCTTGTAGTGCTCTGTATTATTGTGGCTATGCTCTGTATCTGTATCAACATTACAATACTTGGTGTGAGTGAATTAAAATGGACAGGAATGGGACATCTTCAATCAGGCAACTACAAAATATTTTATGCAAGAAATGAGAAATCAAGAAGAAACGGGGTTGCTTTAATAGTGAGAAGTGATGTAGCAAAAGCTATTAGGAGCTACAATGAAAGGTCTGAGTGAGTGATATCAATGAGATTAAATGGGAAGCCTATTAACATAACCATCATCCAAGTCTACGCTCCAACAGCAAATGCAGAAGAAGAATTGGAGAGATTTTATGCAGAAGTACAGGAAATTGATCACACACCAAAACAAGATATTCTGATAATCATGGGGGACTGGAATGCAAAAGTAGGGAACAGAGAAGAACTAATTGTGGAAAAATGGGGCTTAGGAGACAGAAATAAAGGAGAAAAACTTCTTGAATTCTGTGAAGCCAATAATTTGTTTCTTGCAAACACAGTTTTTGAATGACCAAAAAGACGACTGTACACGTGGACACCACCAGATGGTCAATATAGGAATCAAATTGATTATATAATTGGTAACAGAAGATGGAGAAGTTCCATACTTTCTGCAAAAGCAAGACCAGGAACAGACTGCAGTACAGATCATGAACTGGTCGTATCGAAAATCAGAGTAAAGCTAAAGAAGGAGAACAAAGCAATAATTATTAATTTTATTATTTGATTTATATCCCACCCTTCCTCCCAGCAGGAGCCCAGGGCAGCAAACAGAAGCACTAAAAGCACTTTAAAACATCATAAAAACAGACCTTAAAATACATTAAAACAAAACAACGTTAAAACATTCTTAAAAAGCTTTAAAACATTTTTTAAAAAGGGTTAAAATATATTACTAAAAAACATATTAACAAGCAATTCTACCACAGTCGCAGGCTGTGCCAAAATACAATTTAAATAGCATCCCAGAAGAATATAAAGATCAAATAAGAAACAGGTTTGAGGCTTTAAACTTAGTTGACAGAGAACCAGAAGAACTATGGAGTGAAGTCAGAGACATTATCAGGGAAGAATGCTTGAAGGCACATAACAATAAGTGCAATTTTTTCTGATATACACATTTTGCAAAGCAATATTCCATAACAGAATGCATTTTTGTATGTTAATTTTGTGCAAACTTTACCCTAGTATATAAATGTTTGTACACATCACTTATCTGGAGAACTGTACTGCAAAATTTGGAGAAGTGCAAATGTTGAAGGACGACTGTGTTTTGGTTTTTGCATTTATTTATTTGTTGGAAAGTACAAATTAAGTAGAGTCACCTTTAAATATGAACTAAATAGAATTTCTCCTCCATCCCGATACCAATATCATCAGCTGAAGCTTTGTGCCTTAGCTGCTTAGTTCCATTTCTTTACACTTGATTGCTGCTTTGTGTAATATTCTTCTAGGGCAGGAGGTTAGAAGCTGGAGATTGGAGAATTTGGGACACAATGATCTTTGCCAGGCAGCCAGAGGCAAGTACTACATAGGTGCTTTCTCATATTAAATGATGATCAAGCTTTGGGAAGCCGTGCTGCAGTCTTTTCAATCAGTTCTGCCACATGTGCAAAATGTTTGGTAATGATGCAGAAGAGAAGCTTAACGTTTGACATCTGCACATTCCTGAAAGACTGATCTATATTTCATTGCAATATAATGAGGCATTTGCTATCAAGAATTGCTTCCCAATTTTCTATTAGGGCTTATCCACACAGGAGCCTAACTTCATACTGAAGACGCTGCTTTTACCATCGTAATAGATTTTCAAGGTCCACACTTCTTGCTCAATGGTAGCTTCCAATCCACTGTTTTCCATTCACACAAGTAGGCATTCCTCTGGGAAGGATTAGTGTCACTGCTTCCTTGTGGCCCCACCCCCAATTTTAAATGTTTACTGCCTCCGGAGTATCGATATGGAAGGGAATAATCCCCTCAGTTGCAATCCCCATGACTGTTTGGGCTTCAAGGCTGAAACTGGGAGAGCGCCTAGGCATGCAATTGACAAGAAACAATGAAACTGACTAGACCCCCCCCTCCTCTTCTCCATTGACCAAGCCTGAGTGGAGGGGGGGAGTGAGTTAAAGGTAAAGTGGCTGCAGCAGCTGGGAACCGCTGACGTAAGGATTCACCTGCCCATTAAAAAACATTGAAGCAAAGCCCCTACAAGGAGGAGTGCAGCGCAGCTGAGACGGTGCTTCCTTCCCTTTTTGCATTATCAAAGGATTGGGTTAATACAGATTTAAAGAGGAAAACTGTGTGAGAGCTTCTGCTTGCCTGCAACATCATGTGAACCATGCAAATTAAAAGGGATGCAAGTATTTGTTTATTTATTATTTGATTTGTATCCCGCCCTTCCTCCCAGCAGGAGCCCCAGACACATAGTAAACTGCTGTGTGGATAAGCTCTCTGTCATGGCACTGGTCATCTTTTCCTCCACTCAGCTTGGGACCTTTTGCAGAGCCATGTTTCCTTATTGATAAATGTACTTTCTTCTAAATTTGTCAACTGCTCATATCAAAGCCCCTGGAGCCTTTGGTGAACAATGTTACCAAAACATTTTGAACTAAACTGGGTTATATTTAGTTAAAATGGCTACATGCTGTTAAATACCAGTCCAATCCAAGGCTATTCCACCTGTGGTATAATACAATGCTGCTTTAAATGTATAGTGCAGACTCAGTTGCCTGAATGAAGGACAGAGGAGGCTGTGTGAGTGCGTGTAGAAGAAGCTAGCCTCCTCTACAAAGGTAAACCAAGTATTTGTTGCTTTGCCTGCTTTTCCCTCTGGACCTGCCAGCTACTGATGTGTGGCCCCTGGAAGATTGCCCAGATGGGAATGTGGCCCTTTCTCTGAAAGAAGGTTCTGTATCCCTGAATTAAAAGTTTATTTATTTATTTGTTATTTTATTTATACCCTGCCCTTCCTTCCAGCAGGAGACCAGGGTGCAAACAGAAACACTAAAAAAACTTTAAAGCATCATAAAAAGACCTTAAAATACATTAAAACAAAACAATGTTAAAAACATTAAAAAAACCTTTGAAAAACATATTTTTAAAAAAAGGTTAAAGATATTAAAAGACATATTAAAAGCAATTCTAACACAGACGCAGACTGGTTAGTAAAAGTTAGCAACCGAATGTTCAAGTTTCTTTCTGTCTGTGTTGAAATTTCCATTTTGAATGGGGGGGCTCTACTTGAAGAGTATGCAAATTCAAACAGTATCTCCATTGTGTCCAAGTCTGGGACCCAAGCCATAGGCCATAAGCCTCCTAAATATTTTTTTTAAGGCATCACTACTTGGCATCCTTGGGCACCTATCAGAACCTCAGCACTATGGCAAAGCCCACAGCTGATGCCTGATGCTGGCAGATGCCCAAGGATGCCAGGGTGGCAATGCCTGCCCTACCTTAAAATAAACACCACCAGGCAGTGGTATCCAGCTGTCATATTTCCCACAATGCCCTGGAGTGATGCCAGAAGAGGTGTATTACAATGACATTGAGGCCCACCTGCCTGGCACTGTTCAGAATGCTGCTGCTGCTCACCATTGTCACAAGAAGAGAGCACTTTGCCCAAGACTTCCTCAGTCTTGAAGCTGACACATTTTCAAGGGTTGAAAGTCCTGCACATAGCCAGGTAGTCAGTTTCCATGTCAGGTGGGACAGCCACTTTTCTAGGTGGGGCATTTTGGGGGAGGGAGGCGCATAGTGCCAGCAAATCCCCCCCCATTGGTGGAGAAGAAGTGAGGGCCAGGCCAGGGGAATATATTCCACCTTTCCTCCAAGGTTCGCTCCTGCCCATTTTATCCTCAGAACAATCCTTTGAGGTAACTTTGGTTGAGATACAGTGACTGCCCCATGGTGAACCCTGGCCTCTCAGGTCCTACTCCAATACTCTTAACTAGGTCCAGTCATTGGGAATATGCCTTCATGATACTTAAAGAACTTCACTTACTCTCAGTACATTTTCAAGCATAATTCAAAATGCTGGTGCTTACCTTTTAAATCCCTCATGGCTGCAGACCCAAGTACTTAAAGGAGTGCCACATTCCATACCATCCTGAAGAAATGTCTGCTTCCATATTATCCTGCCCATGCATCAAAGTTATTTTGGGGGTCTGTCCTCTGCCCCTCAACATCCGACATAAGCTAGGTGACAAATGGAAAAAGGGCCTTCTTAGCGGCAGTGTCCCTCTTGTGGAAATCTTCCCCAGGGAGAGCTGCTTGTTTTCTTTCTGGTGCCAGGTAAAGACTTTTTAAAAAAATTCTCCCAGGCTTGTTTTTTTAAAAAAAATTATTTTAGCAATACAGTTTATATTTCGTATTTTGATTCTGTTTTATTGTTTCACATAACTCTCCCTGGAATCATAGCTGAAGGGCACAATATGAATGGATAAAATAAGTAAATAAAAACATTTCTTCTGATTACATCAAAGTTTCCACAGCTGGAACAGAAGGCTGTGCCAGGATGAAGGTCAAGCAAACCAGGGGTATGAAATTTCTGTATGTGGAAAGTCTGTGAAAATGATCATCTATAAGCAAACTAAGATACTAGACAAATGGCCCTTTACAGCAGGGTCTTCACTGTGTATACATTTTTTTAAAAAAAATATTGTAGCAGCAGCCTCTTTTCATTCTCATTTCTGGTTTACTGCCTTTTGTCATTCCATCTGCATCACTGTTTACCATTTTCTTCTGCATCTTAGAGCTTTTTCATGCCACTGCAAAAAGCAGGCTCCTGGGCTAGATCCAGAAGGCTTTTCTTATTCATAGGATTCTGGGGAGGGGGCAGTTTTCATTTGCAGTCGATGGGTGAAATAATACGCAGACAACAGCAGCTATGGTTGAATAAAGGGCCACTTTATTAAATTATAAACAAGAACGTTTAAAGCGACCTGCAGAGGTGTAACCTAAGTGCGGGAACTAACTATAGGCAAGCAGCTTGCCCTACAGCTCTTGGGCGACCAGCCCCTGCTGGGGCCAAGGGCAAGCCCCCTTTTGCTTGCCCCTTGCCCCGGCCACACCTTGTAGGTGAGTAGGGAGGCCTTCCCATGTCACCACCCCCCGGGGCCGTAGAACCCTCAGGTGGATGAGGTAAGTTGGCCCCAAAAGCAGCCCATATCCTGCCCTCGGGCCGTAAAACCCTGAGAGACAGGCCTCTGGAACCACCAATCACCTTGAAAGGTGCCTAAGGGGGCCACCTAGCTGTCATTACCTATTTCCCCTCCCGCACTTTACCGCCACAAAAAGGGGACAAATCTCTATTTAGTCCCCTTTTCCCCACTGCGTAGAAGAACTTCCAGCAGACTCCTCTGCAGGTCTTGCAAAAATATGTCGTTCCCTGTGTCCGACAGGTGAACGCCATCGGCCCTATAGAGTTCAACCCTAGAATGCTGTATAAGCGGATGCGGAATGGGCAACCCACCATCCCCAAGAAGAGCCAACCGAATCTGTTGGTTGACCCTCTTACGTGCCCAGTCTATCCTCCTGGGGTCCCAAACTCCACGCCATTCCCTGCGTGGCAGTATGTCTGACCAAAGCAGACAAACTGAAGGCCAACGCTGCCTTATAACGCGCATGTCGCTACATGCTTGAAGAGTAAGGGCCCCGCCCTTCAGTAAACCCAGGTCATTACCTCCCAGGTGAATGACCAAAATGTGCGGAACGTCATGCACTAACCCTTGCTGGAACAGGGCGGGTAGGAGCCCATCCCAGCGCATCCCTCGCCGGCCAAGCCATTGTACAGTAGCTCGTTGACTGAGCCCCAGCTGCAAGCCCATTCGAGACGACGCGGCCCTGTGGCCCGCCCAGAAAATCATGCTGTGGCCGCAGATTAGGATGCGCATCCGCTCCGTCCCCCTCCGGCAACCTGCCAAAACAAGGCAACACCATTAGGCTTCCGTATTACCATGCCCAGTCATGGGGCGGACATAACTCCTGTAGGCCCCCGAAGCCCACCTTCCAACAGCTTGCAGCCTGGCTCGTGGAAAACCCAGCCCCGCTGCTGTGGAAGCCGCTCCAATTCTAAAAGAGTGGGTCCCGAAACCTGATGGGTCTATTCCCAATCTGTGTAGGGCCTTTTTCGTAAGTGCCCAAAATTGATATTTAGTGAGGGGATCACCATTCCTGTGAACGAATAAATATCTGCTCACTGCTCCTCTAGCTGTCATAAACGTGTGCAGGGCCATCACTGGGCAAATGTGTGGCAAGGGGGAGGGAGCTAAGATAACAGTCCGTCCCCTACCCCTTTGGTCAGTCTTAGACCTACGTAACGTAAGGTAAACGCTGCCTTCTTTCATATTGATATCTGACATTAAGAGGGCGCGCTGTGACTGGTCCATCTTAGACTCAGCCACTACCTTCCCAATCCGAAATGCCCCCAAAAATAATGTAAGGGACACTGCTTGAAATAGCTGTATTTCATAGGTGGAAGAACATACAGCTGACCATTGGCTCATGAGTTTCTCCAGAAGTGCTGGAGACATAGGGCGACGGTGATCAGGGGCAGCTGGATGCTCCCTAACCCACCCAGCCAACATGCACCGGACCCTGAAATCCGTGGAATGATCCGAGAAACCTTGTGCCTTAGCTAGAAAGGAAAGTCCGGCTAGCTTACCTTTTAAGGCTCAGACAGACAAGCCCTGCCTCTTGCCATCCACCAGAAATTCCAGCAGCTGACTCACCGGAATGGGCCACTGGGGCGTATATCCCTTGGTGGCCCAAAAGTCTTCAATTGCCCTACCTGCTCTCTGGTAGCTGGCGAGTGTGCTGGGGGCAACAGATAGGCTTATGGCCCTCTCCGACTCCGCTCTCCAATCTCCCAAATTGTAGGGGGCACGGCATCCAGCTGAGCGCTTGCCAACGGCGCCAGCTGAAGGAAACGGTCCATCTGGTTCCGTGACAGAGCATCAGCAACACTATTGTCAATGCCAGGAACATGCCGTGCCCGAAAAAGAACATTAAAACGCAGGCACTGGAGAACAAAAGCCCGGACTAGGCCCATAACCCTGGTGTTCCTGGATGTAAGAGAGTTGATAACTTGTACTGTGGCCACATTGTCGCACCAAAAATGGACAGTAGAGTTCTGCAGCCTCTCTGCCCATAAATGCACCGCCAGTACAATGGGAAAGAATTCAAGAAAGGTCAGATCCTTGTCCAGTCCCTCTTGAACCCAACCCTGAGGCCATTGTCCATTACACCAGGAAGACCCAAATATTACTCCGAAACCATAAGACCCCGATGCATCCGAACAAACTTGCATCTCTGCTTCCAGGAGCCGTTCGTGTCTCCAAAAAGAGATCCCATTGTAGTCCTGCAAAAAGGAGGACCAAACTGCTAGGTCGGCGCGCAGGGCAGCCGTAACCCTGAATCTATGGCGGGGTTTTGAAAGCCCTATCATAGCATCATAGACGTGCCTCAAAAAGGCCCGTCCGGGTGCAACAACCCTGCAAGCAAAGTTCAGGTGTCCTGCTAGTTCCTCGAGTGTAGAAAGGAAAGCTTTTTTAGCCCCAACTACCTCCCAGATCTTGACGCACAAAAGATTAATTTTAGCCATGGGAAGCCGGCAGCACATGGCTACCGTGTCAATTTCAATACCTAAAAATGTCAAGACCTGGGCAGGTCCCTCCGTCTTCTCTAAGGCCAAAGGCACACCAAGTTCCCCAGCTAACTCACTAAATTGGGACATTAAGTGCTGACATTCCCCCGTGTTTGCCCTACCCGCAAATAGGAAGTCATCCAGATAATGCACCACCGTGTGTAAGCCGGGAATGGGCTGTCTCCTGACAGCCCATTCCAGGAAAGAGCTAAAGCACTCAAAAACGGCGCAAGAAATTGAGCATCCCATGGGTAGGGCCCTATCAATATAGAAATGGCCTGAAAAGGTGAAGCCCAGTAGCTCAAAATCCGCTGGGTGAACTGGCAGGAGACGGAAAGCGGACTTGATATCACACTTTCCCATAAAAGCCCCTTTACCACAGGAGCACACCATGCGCACTGCCGTGTCCAGGGACGTGTAGTGAACAGAACACAAATTATCTGGAATGAAATCATTAACTGACATCCCTTGTGGGTAGGACAAATGGTGAATGAGCCTAAATTCCCCGGCTGCCTTTTTGGGCATGATGCCCAAGGGAGACACCCTAAGGTTAGAGAAAGGGGGAGACTGGAATGGGCAGAGAACTCACCCAGCCTGCACTTCTTTATCAATTTTCTGCTGCACTAAGTCCTCCTTTCCCACGGTGGAGCGGAGGTTGCGAGATCTAAAAGCCAAACGTGGGCCGGTGTAGGGAATTCGGAAGCCTAATGAAAAACCATTGAACAAAAAACGTGCGACCCCTTGGTTCGGGTAACTGTCCAAGAGGTGTCTTAAAATGTTTAATTTAACTGGGGAGGGGCCCTTTTCCTTGATTACCTCCTGCAGGGGTCTGTTTCCGGCCTCCCCCGCCCCGAAAGGGTCTGCTCCTGGGGCAATTTGCACTTGAGTGTGTCGCCCCACATATGGAGCATTCGTGACAAAAACGGGTGCAGGATCCGCGGGAATTAAATTCCCAGCAAAACAGCCATTGTTGAACCCCTTGCCCCGCATTACCGCGGGGCAGGGGAGCTGACTGTTTGCCAAGTAAATGCCCGCTATCTGCTCTGTCCCCAGTCATGGCGCGCGCTGCTGCCATGAATTGCAGCCACAGCTCGGGCTCCTTCTTGTCCCAGGGGAGTATTTTATTACAGGCCACCCGCATACGGAAGGCCTCGGCGTAAGATAACCAAGCCAGGCCAGAAAACTCAATATAGGCCCTATAAATAATATCTAGGTATTTCATCAACAGGGGCCCCCGCAATGGCTGTTTTTCCATGACTACCCCTGCGTAAATCATATAGGCCGACAACCAATTATGCCAAGTCTGTTCAACCCTTTTACGTTTAGACCTCTCTGGCTCCATATCTCCATCCCTATCCTTATCTTTCTTGGGCTGTTCCCTGTAAAGAAGTGTGAACAAATCCACGTACTCCCCACGCCAAATCCTTTCCTTAGTTGCAGGAAGGAGGTGAAATCCCAAGGAGACAGATGCCTCCCCAAAAGGAATGGCCCCTGCAGCAACCGAACTAAAGGGGTCTGAAGCAGCTGCAGCCTCCACAGCAGTGGTCTGTGGCTCCACTGTGGAATTATCAGGATGTGTCACTGCCATGTTGGGGGGGGCAGCCTGAAAGACTGAATCCCCTCCAGCATGCTGCCAAACTTGTTGGCAAGCCATTTGTAGAGGAGGTGGTCTGTCTCCCTGGGTAGCAGCAATTCCCTGTCTGCCTTGTGATGGAGCATGGACCGGAGTGGAGGATTGTCCGCCCTGTACTGAGGCCCACGGCCCCCAAGGCAGCCAGCTCCATCCCGGCCACCCCATTGATTGCATAGGTGTAGGTGTATCTGTAAATGTGGGTGCAGGTGACTCACCTGTCCCACTTCTCGGCCTGGGAACCTCTGAATCTCCGCCATCCTCGGCCCGGGACTGTGAGTCAGTGGGGACTTGTGCTGCTGCCGCTGGTTCAGATGATGCCAGTTAGGGGGGAGAAGCCTCTACCCCCCCAACTGCTGCTGGAGCCGAACTGGGTCCTGCCTCTAGCGCATCCAATCTGGCTAGGATTAATGCAGCAACATTAGCACCGTTATTCACTTGTTGACCATATGTGTGCCTACCCCGTGCCTTGGCCCTTCTGGGTCTGGACATGGCTGCAGTACTTGCAGCCGTCCCTTCTATAGAGGGTAACTCTCCCCCTTCTGCCTGAATGCGACCCTGCCCTGGTGGACCAGCTCTCTGCTTCTCTAGCACGTCTAACCGTGCTAGAATGGCTGCCCAAGGCTGCGCCTCATCTTCTTCCGAAGACATTGCCACTGGGGGGGGCGCTTGGGTGGAAGCCTGCTGGCCTTCCCCTTCCCTTTGGGACTCCCTATACCTTTATTGGGGGGCATGATATGCCTCAATAGAGTGACTGAACCCACTGCAGGGGAATTAACAATCCCTTTAGAAATATGTTATTAAACAATTTAGTGTTAGCAAGCGGTCTCCCTGACAAACTTGGCTTGCTGGAGTGCTTGTGTAACTATAATGAGGGGGGGGGAGGCAGGCAGACACCGTGTCAGGCTGCGCTGGTTAGGCCGGGCTGCCTGCCTCAGGGCCAGAGCTGGCAGCACTCAAAGCCTCTAAGGCCTGTTGTGCCAGCTCCACCACTAGGCCTGTGAAGAAGAGCTTCTAAGGCCTCGGCACTCGCGTGCTGTGTGGCTGCGGGAGAAAGACGGGCTCCAAAAGCCCTGCACAGCCTGAGTGGCTGCAATCCGTGCCCAGTCCCGCCTTCCTGCTATCTCCTCTAGCCGAATCGGGCCTACTGAGGCCCCAACAGACCACACTCAGCGCCTCCAAAATGGCGCCGGCCACACGGCTGAAGAAAATGGCCACCGCAAGCAAACTAGAACTGTCCCTCGTCGATCCGTTCTCTCCTGTCGTCGCAAGACAAGAGGAAGTCGGAGGGGGCTGAGTGGGCTTAAATAGCCCCTTAGCTCCGCCCCCTCCATGCGGAACATCGCGCGTCATCCCAATGCGACGCGCGACGTTCCCTTCTTCAAAATGGCTACTGCGGCTTCACCCTCGGCCGCAATTGTGCTCCTGCTCCCCAGAGCTTCGCGCAGGTAAGCGAAGCTGCATTTTCATTGTATTTATTGCTCCTGATGGCAGAGTCTATAGGTGTTGCAAAAAAATCAGAACCTTGTTTTCTAAAAATAAAATAAAAAGCAGCTAACTGTAAACTAAATACAAAACTAGAATAATATACAGAAGATGCTCATTTTCTTTGGGCATTGTTGAACTAATATTTCTCTTAGATGAGGTAATGAACAACCTCTCCCAACCATGGATATGTGTTAGAAGCCATGTCTACAGGATTCAATTGGCAATTCAGTGGGGAGACAAATGTGTAGAGATGATCTGGTTATTGTGCCATTTTTAATTGTAAAAGCCTTGTTGTTGTTATATGCCTTCAAGTCAATTATGACTTATGGCGACCCTATGAATCTTTTTTGGATGTATTCATAGGGCTTTCATGGTAAGAGGTATTCAAAGGTGGTTTACCATTGCCTTCCTCTAAGCCTATGGTATTCCCAGGCAGTCTCCTATCCAAGTACTAACGAGGCCTGACCCTGCTTAGCTTCCGAGAGCAGACGAGATTGGGTGTGTTAAGCTTCAGAAGCTTCAGAAGACTATGCAAAATAAGTCATTAACCCTAGACTCATTTGGAAGTCCAAGCCTTACCCATCCTCATCATTCACCAAATAATGTAATTTGTATTATAATGTAATAATAAATGTAACAATAATGTAATAATATAACCATGCATTGTAAAAAATGATAAGCACCATCTGTACTAATCATTTAAAGCAGAATCATATTATGTTAAACAGTTATGGCTTCCCCCAAAGAATCCTGGAAACTGTAACTTTGTTAAGGGTGCTGAGAGTTGTTAGAAGACCCTCATCCCCATCATGGAGCTACAGTTAACAGAGTGGTTTATCAATCAAACCCTCTTCCCAGGATTCTTTCAGAGAAGTCATGAGTGTTTAAAGTGGTTTAATGCTGCTTTAAATGTGCAGTGCAGTTGAGGCCATAGCCTGCAGTCTTGCTGGATGTTATCTTTATGGTGCTCCTCAGGTAGCAGTAGGTTGGTTGGTGTGTATAAATATTAGTTGCTGCCATTCCATTAAAAAAAAAGACACTCCAGGCAATTTATAACAAGTTTTCAAACAAAACATAACAATTCATTTAACAAGAAAGACTGGGATAGCAGATAAAAAGCGACATCCAAAACTCATTCTCCCCTAAAAAATAAAACTAGTGATGAGAATAAATTCAACTCCTACTCCACGTGCCATTTCATTTACAGATGGGGAATTTAGGGGGAGCATTTCAATCATTTTTGAGGAGGAGGGACATTCTTTAACATTTAAAGAAGTTTATCGCTTGAGGGGCATGAATTTTCTCTCTTCAGTACCTTGGGAGGAATTAGCTCCAAGTAGGGAGGGAAGGATCTGTCAGGTTTGGCTCTCCGAGTTTCTCATTTTCCCAGTCTTAAATTCAGTTCTCCACATTTCTATAACAATATGCATTTTTAAACACACACATACACACACACAACTCCCAACAGCCCAATCCAGTGGCCATGCTGGCTGGGGCTGATGGGAGTTGTAGTTCAAAAAAGTAACTTTTCCAAGCTCTGCCCTGGGAATACCACTATGCTAGCACATAGCATCATTCCTATGGGACATTCTGGCCCTAATTTTCAATGTGCTCAGAAGTCAGACTGCCAGGTCAGCCAAGCCACCACTTGGAACAGCTGCGTAACTTTGTTTTAAGTTAAGAGTGGGGAGAAAACCCTCTGAAAAGTGCTGAAAGTTTCAACAGCCTTCCCCCCCCCCATGAAAATCACAATATTCTCCCCCCACCTTCAACAGAAACAAATAGTCCTATAGAGGCAGGGATGCTGGGAGAATTGCTCTCAATTGAACCCCCCCCCCAAATTAACATGGTGTTTTCCTCCACAAACATTAAAATTAATGGTCATATATCTATTACTATTAATTTTAATGTTTTATATAGTTAGATAGAGCCACATAAGTGTTTTTAAATATGGTTTTCATAAAAATGTTTTTCATCTTCCTGGCACATCTGAAATTATTTTGGCACAAACAAAGCATATTAGTGCCCTATATATAGCATCTCATAGACGTCCCAGCAGACTGTTCAATAATATTTGTAGTCAGGAGATCAGAGATCTAATAATTATTCTCTTGCAGCCTTTAGCATAAATGTTTTTTAGATGTGGGCCATGCCCCAACATTCTGGAGGAATCCAAAGCACACACAGATTCCCTGTGTTAGCAGAAGCTTCCCAAATTTCTTCAGTGTCAGAAACCTCTCCCTGGCACTGATGCTTCCAATACTGAACACGAATGAGGGCTGGCCCAAGACATTTTGCCGCCTGAAGGAGAGGATAAAGTGGGGTCTCTCCCCTTTTCATGTGCCAAAGCCAACTGGGCTGGCAGTTGCTCTTGATTCAACAGTGTGAGTGGGCACACCTTTTCTGCTGTACATGAGGTCAACAGGCTAGCTTAGGGCAGGCCATGTGACACACACAGCTCTGTCCCACCCGCTCCTTGCACCTCAGCATCTGTCTCTTGAGGCAGTTGTCTCACTCTGCCTGATGGTAGGCCAGTATAGACATGAATGGGGAAAGTGACATGCTTGAGGAGCTCTCTCTGTACTCTGAAGCCCCTACAAGTGTCTGTGTGGATAGAGCTGATGGCATTTATTATTTTTAATTTCTTATCACTTATCTCACTTTTTTTTAAAAAAAGGGTGGGAAAACACCAGTACCACAGTGGCAAATTCAGAAGTGCAGGGTGTGACGCCCTTCCCTGGCTCTCCCTGTCAGGTTCCTACCTGCTCGTGGCTACTGCCTTTCACTAGGCACCACCAGGGACTCCACCAGTCCGGACTGTCCTTTTTTATGGTTTCTCTCTCCGCTCTAGCACAGATCTCAATAGATCCCCCTGCTAGGCAGCACCACCAGTCACGTTCTACAACCAATGTTCCCAGAGACCTTGCCTGAGTCTCTCTATCCGGTTACATTCGTGACTGCGTGCCTATGCTGTTCCCAACCCCCTTGTATCAATGCAGATAACTCATAACTCGGGGTTGCTCTGGATACTTATAATGTTATCTTCTCCTCTTCACCGCTGCCACCATTTGTTACTGTTTCCCTTCAGCCTTGGTTATTACCTTACCCTCCCTTCTGGTCTGTGAAACCCCAGCCAAGGATCAGGCCTTCGGTAAACCAAAATAGTATTTATTAAATAACATTAATAACAAGATAACTTTGATAATGATCTACAAGCTTATGGTTTCATCTATTACTGTGATATTTGACTTATTACTAATCCGAACTCCACCTCCCTCTTTCTCCACACTCTCCTGACATACACCAACTCACACCCACCTCCAAACTCCACCAAAACAACCCACTCACGTCCACCCAGATTCAACTGTCATCCTTCCATTTATACTCTCAGCCATCCAAACACTCAGCCAATCATCCAGCATTCTACTGCTCATTTACTCCCCCCTCCTCTTTCATTCCACTTACCACATATCTTCTATACAAACAGCACTTACCATATATACATTAATACAGGAACATCACATTTCCCCCCCTTAAAAATAACGGCAGAGTATTATTCCTGCTCTAGGATTCATACGCCTCGTTAACAATAAAACCAAGTCTTTATGGGGAAAATGTCTTTTTTGTTCCTACGTCTGCGTCACATCACTGCAGTCCCAGCCACCTGCCTTGACAGTCCATCGGCCAATACATTGTCCTTGCCTTTTATGAACTGGAAGTCCACTTGATAGTCTTGTAGAGCCCAGGACCACCTCTGCAGCATAGTGTTATAGTTTTTCATAGTCTGTAACCATAACAAGGCCCGATGGTCAGTCGTCACCGTAAATCTTCGTCCCCACACGTATGGGCGCAACTTGTTCAGTCCCCACACGACCGCTAGGCACTCCTTTTGGACCGACAAATAGTTTTTCTCCCTCGATGTCAGCTTGCGACTCAGATACACCACTGGATGTCTGGTGCCTTCTCTCTCCTTCAGCAAGGCGACTCCCAGCGCGAGGTCTGACGCATCCGTAGCCACGATGAATGGTTGCTCATAGTCTGGTGCTATTAATATAGGTCCTTGGCACAAGGCTTGCTTCAGCAGATCAAAAGCCTTCTGACATTCATCTGTCCATACCACACGCTCAGAACACTTTTTCTTTGTCAACTCATGCAAGGGGGTTGCTATTTCCCCAAAATCTTTCACAAACTGTCTATAAAAACCAGCCACACCTAGAAATGCCCTAACTTGTTTTTTAGTTAAGGGGATAGGCCACGTTTGTATTGCCTCCACCTTGCTCCATAAGGGGGTGATTTTCCCATTCACACAGTATGGAACAGATCTGATTGGGGCATGATTTCCAGTATCAATGGAATGTCTGGCTATACTGGTTCGGCCAGGTTTATTACTAAAGAGATCTCCATAGTTTTTCAAAACTCTCAGAATCTCTTCCTTTACTTCTTCTTTCACCTCCTCCGACCATTCCACTTGATCTACCCCTCCTTTGTCTTTGCTTTCCTGTACCAAATCTGGAAGTTCAGGCCCACTTCCCTCAGGGAATAAGGTAACTTGCAACACCTTTACATCCCTGGTATGGTAAGGTTTCAACATATTTACATGAACCACTTTGTTTTTGTTTAATTGGTCTGTGGTAATTACATACGTCACTGTGTCAAGCTTTTCTCTTATGGTATATGGTCCCTCCCAGTTAGCCTGTAATTTATCATGTTTCCTGGGTATGAATGCCATAACCATATCTCCCACATCATACACACGTTCCCTGGCTGTTCTGTCATACCAGTAACTTTGCTTCTCCTGAGCCTGACTCAAATTCTTTTGTACAGCTTCCATCATTGATGTTAATTTGCTGCGGAAGTCTAATACAAAATCAACTACAGATGTTTTGTACTCTCCCAGGGTTCCTTCCCATGAATTTTTTAACAGTTCCAAAGGTCCCCTCACTTTTCTAGTGAACATGAGTTCAAAGGGTGAGAAGCCTGTTGACTTCTGAGGGACTTCTCTGTACGCGAATAAGAAGCACCCCAAACGTTCATCCCAGTTTTGTGGGTGATCTTGAACATAACTTCTTATCATGCCCTTCAGAACCCCATTAAATCTCTCAGTCAATCCGTTAGTGGCTGGATGGTAAGTGGTGGTCTTTAGATGTTTTAGACCACAACACTTCCACATACATTGCATCACTTCTCCCATGAATACACTGCCTTGATCCATCAGCACTTCATGAGGGAAACCCAGCCTCATAAAGATTTTTAACAAAGCCTCTGCCACTACAGGGGCTTCTACGGATCTTAATGCTTCCGCGTCTGGGTACCTGGTGGCAAAATCCACCACCACCAATAGATATTTCTTGCCATGCCTTGTGGGTTTGGAAAAAGGGCCCACCAAATCTACTCCCACTCTATAAAAGGGTTGTCCAATTATAGGAAGGGGCTTTAAGGGTGCCTTAGTCTTTACTCCACTTTTTCCCACCTTTTGGCATATACCACAAGATAGACAATGTTGTTTTACATCTTTGGAGATATTTGGCCAATAATAGTGTGCTGCCAATCTCCTCTTGGTCTTTTTTATTCCCAGATGTCCTGCACATGGGACATCGTGGGCTACCTCTAGTAATCTGGTTCTGTATTTGCTAGGTACTATCAATTGCTTCACTGGTTCACATTCATCCTTTCTCTCAGCAGGCATCCACAGTCTATATAAAATCCCATTCTCACACACAATTTGATTCCTCAGCTTGTCAGTAAAGGGAATCTTTTGTGTCAGGGCTTGCTCCTTTATTTGCTTCAAACTTGTATCCCTATTCAGTTCTTCCCTGAACTGCTCTGCCTCTTCACTAGAGACCATTTGATACAAGTTGTTTCTTTCAGCAGGCCTTCCAGGGGTTGCTATGGTGACCGTAGGCTCGAAAACAGGTTCCACCCTGTTTCCTTCAGCCCCCCTTAACATGGCTTCTGTTTCTCTGCCAAGTTGTTTTCTGGTTACCACATATATTTTTCCTTGTGCCCCCATTACATCTCTTTCCAGTATCACTGGCTCTTGTTGTTGGGCATTAATACCCACTTTATATTTTCCCTCTCTGCCTCTCCACTGCATTTTCACTAGGGCCATGGGTAAGCTTTCTGGTTTACCCCTCACTCCTTGGATAGTCACTGTTTCCTGAGGTAATATTTCCTCAGATTTTATTAAATCTGACCACAGTAACGTCTGAGCGGCACCAGTATCAAGCAATGCCCAATAATTTGCCCCTTGTACACTCACTTCCTCTCTCAGACTTGAATCAAGGTCTTTTACTTCTGTCCAGTTTATTTGGCAGAACTGAACCTTTTTCGTTGTTAGATCTTTTGGTTCTGTTTTTACTGCCCTTGCCTGAGCAGGATTACTAATGGGGTTGGCAACCTCACATTGAAAACGTAGGTGCCCCGGTCTACCACATTTATAGCATAATTTCTCCTCCATTTTAGGGTACACAGATCCACTCTGGGGTGTCCTGTGCCCTTCAGATTTTACTGGAGGACTCACTCTTTGTGGCACCACATCCTTTTTGCCGCCATTATATGGTCTGGGTTTAAACTCTCTTGATGTTCCCCCCCTCCAGCCAGTTCTATTGGAGGCAAAGTGATCCGCCATCTCTGCGGCCTCCTGCACCGATGTAGGGGAACGGTCTTTGACAAGGAGCCTTATTTCTGGTGGTAACTGATGGAATAATTGATCCAGTATCATGAGGCTTTTCACCTCTTCCACTGACTGTGCTTTGGCACTATTCATCCACTTTCCAAATATATCCATCAACTTTGCTCCCAGTTCAACAAAAGTCCTCCCTGCTTGGATCTGACAGTTTCAGAATAACTTTCTAAAATAGTCAGGTCCCAGTCTGAACCTTTTGTATACTGCCTCTTTAAACTCGGCATATGTGACGGGCTTGTCTGAGGGGAAATATTGGTATACCTCTGCCAACTCCCCCTTGATCAAGTTCGATAAATATTGCATATATTTATCCTCTGGTAGCCCCCACATTTGAGCCGCTTTTTCAAAAGTGCTGAGGTAAATCTGTGGATCTTGTCCAGGCTCAAACACTGCAAAATCTTTCGGTGTAACCTTTATTTTAGTTTCATTTCTGTCCTTTCTTGTTTCCTCAGAATGAAACTTCTCTCTTTCAAACTTTAACTTTTCCACCTGTAATTCAGCATCCAATGCTCGTTGCTTCTCCCTCTCCTCAAACCCCATTCTCATTCTCTCAATTTCCAACTCCCGCTGTTTTTCCTTCTCTTCCATTTCAAAGACCCTCTGCTTGTCTTTTTCCTCAGCCTCCCTCCTCAATCTCTCAGTTTCCAACTCCTGCTGTTTTTCCTTCTCTTCCGTTTCAAAGACCCTCTGCTTGTCTTTTTCCTCAGCCTCCCTCCTCAATCTCTCAGTTTCCAACTCACGTTCCCATCTTAACTTCTCTCTCAAGTACTCTATATATGCGGGATTGCTTGAATACCCTTCTGGGGTCTCTTCCCTGACAGGTCGTTTTTGCTGGACAGTTGTAAAAGCTATTAGTGCTACCCTCAGTTCATCTACCCCTTTACCCTCGTGAGGTAAATTGAATGTTATGCACTTCTCCACCAGCTCCTCTCTTTTCATTTTTATATATTCAGCCATGGTGTTGGAGTTCATTCACTCTTTTCCACACACTCTTTGCCAGTCACTCTCACAAGTAATCTTTATTTGTTATTTCTGTTTGCCACACCACTGTTAGGGACTGTCTTTTGTCCGTATCCCACCGCTACAGCCAACACCTGTGCCACCCTTCCCTGGCTCTCCCTGTCAGGTTCCTACCTGCTTGTGGCTACTGCCTTTCACTAGGCACCACCAGGGACTCCACCAGTCCAGACTGTCCTTTTTTATGGTTTCTCTCTCCGCTCTAGCACAGATCTCAATAGATCCCCCTGCTAGGCAGCACCACCAGTCACATTCTACAACCAATGTTCCCAGAGACCTTGCCTGAGTCTCTCTATCCAGTTACATTCATGACTGCGTGCCTATGCTGTTCCCAACCCCCTTGTATCAATGCAGATAACTCATAACTCGGGGTTGCTCTGGATACTTATAATGTTATCTTCTCCTCTTCACCGCTGCCACCATTTGTTACTGTTTCCCTTCAGCCTTGGTTATTACCTTACCCTCCCTTCTGGTCTGTGAAACCCCAGCCAAGGATCAGGCCTTCGGTAAACCAAAATAGTATTTATTAAATAACATTAATAACAAGATAACTTTGATAATGATCTACAAGCTTATGGTTTCATCTATTACTGTGATATTTGACTTATTACTAATCCGAACTCCACCTCCCTCTTTCTCCACACTCTCCTGACATACACCAACTCACACCCACCTCCAAACTCCACCAAAACAACCCACTCACGTCCACCCAGATTCAACTGTCATCCTTCCATTTATACTCTCAGCCATCCAAACACTCAGCCAATCATCCAGCATTCTACTGCTCATTTACTCCCCCCTCCTCTTTCATTCCACTTACCACATATCTGACCCTTAAGTTGTGTAAAGGGAGAATAGTCATGGTATTTGATGAAGTAAAACATATAACATACAATATCCTAGCCTGCTTTCCTTCTCCACTTTTTTACTACCAAGTGTAAGTGTGGGCCATGAATACAGTGGTTCTCACTGAGCACAAACAGCACTTACCATATATACATTAATACAGGAACATCACACAGGGTTCCTTCATGATAGTCACAGCCACATTCCTCCCTCTCTTTTTTTGCTGCTGGTTGAGACTGAGATCCTTGTTCCGTCTCCCATAAGGACAGACATCCCTAGGAGCCAATAAGCATGAAAGAGGAGAGTGTTAGCTCCTCAGTGGCTGACTCACCTCCTTTCACTCTGATTGGCTCCAATCAGCAGGAAAGGACAAGGAAGCATGCAAGAAGACACTTCTCACTGGCTAACACACTTCCTTTTCATGCTGATTGGCTCATAGGATGCTGGAGAGATAGGGACCCTGCTCCCAAAATAGTAAAAGGTCTAAGACCCCTTGAGACCCTGGATGACTACACCACTGGAGATCACCTATTATTGGTATCTTTTAAGCACTTTCATTGATTAAAATAAGAGAAGCAAAACACTACTCACTTCTCTAGAGCTTGTCCAGTGCTTTTTCTCAAGTCCCAATGAAATGAATGAGGACTGTGCAACAGCAATACTCATTTGTAAACCCAAGGTTTTTAATCTAAGTCAGGGATGAAGAAGGTGTGGCCTCCCAGATCTTGTTGGACACCAACTCCCATCAGCTCCAGCCAGCATGACCAGTAAAGGATGATGGGAGATGTATTCTAGCAAGGCCCCAGGCTCCCTGACCCCAATCCAAGGCCACCGATATGGCTGAGATCCACAGATCTGTGGTCCAGAGGGATTTCTTCTTCTTCTTCCAGCACATACCACCTCCATTCAGCATCACAAACTGCTCTAGAAAATCCTCTTAGCTTCGAAAGCAGTTTTCCTTTTTTTCCTCCCTTTGATACAAGGAATAACGGACACTGTTCTTTTGATTCTAGTCATTGATTATCAGTAACTGATGCAGTGCCAGCTGATGACATTTTGCTGCTTACTTGCAGAGCCCAGATGTCACCTCTGATAAGATGGTAGGTCTCCCATTCACCTCCTCACAAAGTAGCAGAAAAGCCAAGAGTGCTCCTAGCTCAGCTCCATGCACATGGCTGCTAAGTGGCCAGCACTACCAAGTGTAAGTGTGGGCCATGAATACAGTGGTTCTCACTGAGCACTATCCCAGACCCCTTACAACCCTCCCCCACATGTATCTCTCTGTCCGCTTTTCCTCCCATTGTTTCAAATGGGAGGGCAAACACAGAAATTATTTCCACTCGTTTAATATGTTGGTTGAGTTGCCTTTGGCTTTTGCCCACCCACCGTAGGTATACTATTGAAATGAGAAGCCCTAATGGTTTAATTTTAATGTATTATGCTAAACAGGGAGCTGTAGATTTCATAGCGCTCATTTCTTGTAAAATTGTGGGAATTTATTCCTCTATACCACCTTCAAAACAACGTCAATCCACACGGGAAAATAATGCTCAAATCCCTATTTAACCTTTTTTTTTTCTGGGCCTGCCTCCTCCTCTTTCAATTTTCCATTAAAGAACTAAGCCAGAAGCACAGGAAATTTTCATGCAGGCATGTCCAAGATGTGAGTCATCAAGGAATGCAAAATTAACAAGGTCAGCAAAAATGACCAGGAGTGGCAAAAGAAAAGGGAAAAAAATCCACCCCGCAAAATGGCTGGGATGGTGGGATAGGACTGAAAACAAGCTTGGTTTTTAAGAAACACTATATTAAATGGGGGGGAGAAGCAATTCCATTGTTAAGTTGTTAAACTGATTTTTGCTTAAGATTGGAAGTAGGCAAACATTAAAAACTAAACCCTCCACTGTCCCCACACAGAATATTGATTGCAAAAGTAATGAAATCTTAATGGCAGCAGGAGGTAGCCGCAAAATTCAAAATAGGTCTAATAGATCTAACTATACCAAAGCAGGAAAACTGAGGCTATCCAAGGACAGCATATACATTTCATAGCTGCGTATAGGAACACTCTTGTGCTTATTTGAGTAATGGGTGAGCCGGGAGAGATGGCCTGGCCGAGTGTGGTAGACATTAGGCAGAGGGTGAGATGGGTGCCTCCGGCAGGAGATACTAGGGAGGCCAGGAAGAGTGGTGGTGAGATCTTGGAGGACAGAGATGTGTGGGCCATGTGGCCTGTTCTGTGCCTCCTAAACTAGCCTGCTGCTTTCAGGAGCAGTGGAGGATGTTTTCGCATCAGCAGCATTGAAGAAAGTTTTAACCCCTCGCTCAGTTGGCTCTGTACATGGAATGGGAGAAGGTGCCTTCTTTTTCTTCCTATTATTATTATTCTAGCACTGCTCCCTCTCCCCTTCCAAATCTTTTATGGGTTTCCTCTGAACCCTCCTGAGCAGATTTTTGTTTTTTTGGGGGGAGCACACAGGCAGGAGAGGAAGGGGACATTCTGTCATGGAAGTCCTTGTTCATACAGGATAACTTTGTTGGATACATCATCATCATCATCATCATTTGAATTTACTGGAGAGAGAGAGACCTATATCTTTAAAAATACGCATGAAAATTCATATGCATGGCCATGCACATTTCATCTAATATACTCATTTTATTATACAGATTTGCCTAACATACACGTTTTTACAAGCAACATTCTTTTTCAAATAATGTTTGTGTTATTTTTGCTCATATTTAATTTCTGTGTGCACAATGCTCTAATATACACTTGTTTTGTAAGCATTTTTAGTTGTAGAGCTACATCACAACATTTGGAGAAGTGTTGATTTTGAAGAATAGATGTGTTCATTTGGTATATTGGTTTGGAAAGTGCAAATCAGGTAGCTGATTTGATTTTAATGTGAACTGAATAGATTTCTTCCTCTTTCCTATGATTTAATCAAACACTAAAAAAAAAATTAGTAGCAGCAAGACACCAAGGTTGCTAAAGGTATGTCCTCTGCACCAAAACCGTTCTGTTGCAGTTGGCTTTTGATTTGTCCTTCATCTCTCTATTTCCTCATTTATTCCTGTTGAATACAAGTGTAAGTGTGGGGCTGATTTATGAGAACACTATTATAGATATAAGGGGATGGGGAAAGTCACTGTGTTTTGTACCCCTCATCCCATTTTGGGTCTGCCCAGAGCTTCAGTTTTGGGTCTGGTTCATGAGGAAGTCAAAGAAGAGATTCTAAATTTCCTCTCAGCACTTATGATATTTGCACACATTTGATAAAGCTCTTAAGGCTAGCTGAGGCTAGGGTTGCCATATTGCCCGGTTAGCTGGGTTTTACCCAGATTCTTTGCATGCCACTCAGCACCTGTTTAGCCTGCTAGGTGGCCCGGATTCTCAGTTTTAATTTAAAAAAAAATTAAGTTCTAGGTGGTCTGGTTCTCGAGATATACATAAAAATGTCAGCCGCCCCCCGACTGTTAAATCTTTCTTTAAACAGTACTGTATAGCACTTCGTAGCTTTAACCCCGCCCGTTCAGGATTGCAGCCAATCAGTGAAGCCAGGGTTGTGTTTCAGTTTGATTGACGTAAAAAACTTCATTGCAATGCCAGAAAATGGTGGTTTCCCCCCGTTTATCTGAAAATCTCATAATTTGGTTAAGTATATACATTTCAATTTTTTTTCCTCTCGTGTGCAGGAGTCAGATCCTGGGCAGTGTTTTGAAAACCTTCCCAATACTTGCTTTTGTAAAAGCAATGTTAATCCCATATGCCCAGAGTAAATCTCATTGAATTCAATAGGACTTACTTTTGAGTAGACATGGTTATGAATGTGCTGAAAATCAATGGGACTTTGGAGTGAATGTAAAAAGAATTGTGTTTGTATTCTAACTCTTTCTGTTCTCTCTCCAGTCCTATTTTAAAGCAAGTAGGTAGGGCTTACTTAGGTATTACAGTTTTTATTCTGTAGGAAACTAATACTGATTTTTAAAAAAAACTAATACTGATTTTTCTGCAATGACCAACTGGTTTGACAATAAACTATTATATGGGCTGTATGTATTTATACATCTGCAGTGACTGTGTGTGCGTGTATGGAGTGTTTCCAACAACCCTGTGAGGTAGAGTTGGAAACCAAGGCAGCTCACAACAAGAAATAAAGCCATTTAAAATCCAATAACCATAAAAACAAGTATAAACAGTTGCAAAACAGCGTAAAGTGGCATTTGGAATTTTGGGTTGTGTGAATGAAGTTGCTTATCACTTGAGGTTCCATTTCTGTCTCTGTTTGTGTAAGCCCCACTGAATACACTGGGACTTGCTTCTGAATAAATAAACCTAGGATTGCACTATAAATATCTTTACAGTTTGTGTAAATAATAAATATATTTGATAGTCACGCTTATATAAATATTTCTTCATTTATCATATTTTTGGGTTTTGGTTAGGAATCCTGACTGGTTGTGAGATGCTTAGTTTTCTGCCTTACTCATAGGAATCTTGTTGTGGTTGGTATGGTATTGCATTTAAGAAATCATGGTATGAAATGGCTTGAATCAGTATAAGGCAGATTCCTTGGTTCCTAAAAGTGGGAAGAGACTCAAGGGCCACAGTGACTCCAACATTTATTGATGTATTTTTATTTACAACATTTATATACCGCTTTATTGTAAAAAATCTCAAAGCGGTTTACAGAAAGAATTAAAACAATAAAATTATTGGCAAAAGTGTTAAGGACAGATACTTAAAAACATTCAAAATAATAAAACCAACGAGTTAAAAACAGATTTAAAAACACAATAGCTTCCACATGCCTGGAAAGGCTTGCCTCAAGAAAACTGATTTTAGCAGGTGCTGCAAAGAGGCGTCTGCCTAATGTCAATAGGCAAGGAGTTCCAAAGCGTAGGTGCTGCCACTTTACAGGACTGATTTCTTACAAGAGCAGAACAAGTACTATGTGGCACCCATAACATGGAAAGCACAGCTTGAACTTGGCCTGGTAACAAATCAGCAACAAATAAAGAGGTGTTACGTGCTGATAAATCTCACTCATGTCAGCAATTGTGCTGCTGCATTCTGCATTAACTGCAGTCCCCAGGTCAGGTTGTGCTGCATGGGGATTTCTGTGACCTTGGCTGACTGGCTGCTAGGATTTTTTTAGTTTCGGTTTTTGGTTATGAATCCTGACTGGTTGTGGGATGCTGAGTTTTCTGCCTTACTCATAGGAATCTTGTTGTGGTTGGTATGGTATTACATTTAGGAAAGTGTTACTGCCTTTTGTGTTGTTTTTTTCCTATTTGCATTTCACTTATCTTTAACCTCACTCCGTTACAGCTATAGAAGCAACAGCAGCATATGCAAGATAATTAACTCCCATTAGTGATAAGAACAAAAATTTATAATTATTATTTTAATTTAAACAAGAGGCTTATGAGTACTTTGAAGAGGACCAGATATTTATTTTCTTTCTGAGCCCAGGACTGGGTCTGTCATGATGCCCGGTAAGGGGGGGGATAAGACAGACATCCTGGCATTGGTAATCTAATTAGCAAGGTATGCGTGGAGTTGTTGCACACTTCCAGGCCCAGTTTCATTTTGAGTATGGAGGTGGAACCTGTGTAGATGTGGTTGATCAAAGGGAGAAGAAATTTTGAGTTAAGCAAAGCTCTGCTTTTATAAAACCTAAGAAACATACAGATACTTTGAATGTCTGAGTGCCTGCACCAGTGGAATACTGGAGGAACTTGTAAAACTTGCTGCAACAGTATTTAGAACTGAGCATGTGGTGTGAAATACTCCTTTTCCTAACATTTTGGCTTCTTGTTTTTCTCCACCCACCACATCTCTGAAATATATCGTATATGTAATGGTTAACCGTACTGCTGCCCTGACTTACTTTATGTTTGTTGCTATTTTGTGTTTTTATTATGTTTTTATATTGATTGTGTCTTTTTATTGTTTTTATTATATTTGTAAGCTGTGCTGAGCTCTGTTTTTAACAGCAGAAGGGCAGGATATAAATCCTCTTAATCAATCAATAAATATTCCATAGTGCTGGAAACTAGAGTCTAGGCATTTAAGGCTGAAAATGTTGCTTTTAAAAAAAAGATTTCCCACATCTTTCCCCATTTTTTGGTGGTAATTCCTAGGCACAAAAACAAAACAACTGGACAATCCAAATATTAATATGCAAATAATTTGCATACTATGCAAATTAGCCTGCCCGGATTTGTGAAACTGGAATATGGCAACCCTAGCTGAGGCACAGTAGTGGCTGGTAGGTGGAGCGGGGGAGGGTGGTGTTGCTCAACTGGCTTCCCAACCCAGAGGTCACTGCCAGTAACCAAGGCAGGGAGAAGAGAGGAGGCAGGGAGGTTGGCAGGGTGCAGTTGCAACAGTAGAGCCAATCCAAAACTCCACTGCTGTGCCTGCATTGCACCAAATGTCCCACCTCCTCACCCCTCTCCCTCTTGGTTACTGACAGTGACCTTCATGTTGGGAAGCCAGGCGAGCAACACTATATCGCACTGCTGAACACTACTGCTGGGACACACTTGTGTAACTGTTGCTTGCTATTTAAAGCACCAAAGTGACACAGCTACTCACAAGGTGATCTGCACTTGCAAAGTGACCCCAGCTTGCTGTTTCAAGTGGTATGCTGGGGTGCCCCTCACATCTGTTGGGCTACAAGTGTGCAGAAGGGCAGCCCAGGAATGTCCTGAACAACCTGATCTGGGTAGAAAAATAACAACATGAAAAGAAACTAGTTCACCAAGAATCTCATAGTTTCGTTGCATGCTGCCTTTCACAAGAAGATTTCAGTTACTTTAGTAATAAACACTGCTAGCATTCCTGCTTCTGGCTGACCCATGAATGCAAGGAGAAAGTGTGGAATGGCATATTATATTCGAGTTCATTTGAGTTAAATTGACAGACACTGAAGGGAATTAAAACAGCCTGAATGAAGTAGAAGGGAAGGAAAACAATCCTAACTGCTTGTCAGCCTCTAGCTTTTGACTGTGTCATTTGTCTAACAGTTTACAGAACACGTTATTATTCATTAGGGGTGGATGAATCTGTCAATTCAGTTCCTCTCAGTTTCTCATTTTTCCAGTCTTAAGTTTAGTTCATCAGATTTCTGCACCAGTCTGCCAATTTCTTTTTTAAAAAGTCCTTATGAAAATTCATTAGTATTTTAGTGTACATTTCTCTTTATGTACCCATTTTATGCAATTTTGTATAATTTAATGCATTTCTGTATTTTCACTAATACATACAGTTTTAAGCTTACTTTCCCCTAACATATGCATCTTTGCATGATTTCCCCCCCAGAGAACTGTATTGCAAAATTCTGAAAAGTGCAAATTTCAAAAGATAACTGCATTTCATTTCACACATTGGTTTGGGAAGTGCATATTAGGTAGATTCACATCAAAATGTGAACCTATCTAGGAGCAATGAGGCTAAAGTTTATTTATGCACGCTGAAAAAGTGTATCATCAACAGATCTTATTGATTTCAGCCCTCCAGTTTCACTGATGAGCATGAACTTGCTGAAAAGCAAACTCCCTTGTCAGGTGTAGGCTGAATGTTTTAAATGGCAATGTCTTTTCAAAATGATCTTACTGAGGTGAGAACACAAATAAGATCTGTTGACTATAATTTTAGTACATCTTTTGAGTAGACAGGCAATTGAATTTCAGATGCTATATATATTTTTTCCAATTTATCAAAACACTTTTAAGAGGCATCATGCCCATGCTTCCACCATATGAGTTAACATTTTTTACTTTGATCCTATTGTGTTAAAGTGAATTGTGATTACCTCCCTTTGGTTCTCTGTGTTAGAGTTTAACTTTCAGATCACATGTAAAAGTTTTCTTAGTAATAACCTTTACCATAACAATAGTATATATTCTGTAAATTATATCTGTGGTCGAGTAATTGCTGACAATTATGAAGTTTCATTCCAGAAACAGACATGACTTTGATTACAACTAGGAATGTAGAAGCAGTTCTAAAGCATTTGGTCACATCCACACTACACATTTATTAACACAATATTTATTGAGCTTAAAAGTAGTAGTAGTAGACTTTATTGCAAAGCCAAAGGCCATCGCATAACCAACACACAATCCATTTTAAAAGGATAAACACCAATAATACATATAAAACTAAAATTCCAATATGATCCATTTAAAATTAGCAAGATAATAAAACTTAATGGCCGGGGACCACACTTGGAATCAATTAAATGCTAAAAGGCCTGGTCTGTGCGAGAATAAAATAACCGCCTGGAGTCCCCTCAACGATCAATCCTGAATATGTTTTCCATGGATTTTTTGGGCTGCCAGTGCAAAAAGGGACACCCTATGCATTATAGAGGCATCCATGTCTGACATCAGATAGTGTATTTTTTCATAGTCTAGAGCCAGGTGCGAGTGTGACAACAGCCCTGTCAAGTACTTTGCACGAGGGTGTGAATAAATGGGGCAGGTCAACAGATAATGAGGTAGATCTTCTACCTCCAGAACTCCGCAGATGCAAAGTCGCTGGGACCATGGCATCCGAGAGTGGCAGCCATCCCTCACCGAGTTTGGCATGGTGTTAAAACGAAGCGCAATGAATGCCAGCCTAAGGTTTACAGGGATAGGCTGGGCCAGGTATGATGCTCTGGCGTGATCGAGCTTAAAAACCCAGTACCATTTGGAGAATTTAGAATTAATTATAGTCAATCTATCTAAATAGGCACAGTGTCGATAAATTGCATCACGAAGACTCATTTTGTTAGTTAAAGAGAAGAGGGCCTGTGGCGAGAAGTGATAGAGTTGGTATAGACTATCAATTTGTGTGTTCCACGACCCAACACATGAGGCCTAGCCAAAACATAGATTGAGTATTAACTTGGCTGGTGCATCGTTTATAGATCTCCAGAAGTTAATAAGGGTATAGTGTATACAGGCTGTGAGCAATGGAAGGCCCATCTCTGCTCGTAGCAGTGCCACTGGGGTGCCTGGAGGCAAAACAGAAGTCTTCTCAGGAAGCTATTTTGTATAACCTCTAAACTGGCAATATGGGTTTCTTCCCAGCCCCACACTGCCACACCATACGTGATCTGAGGGATAATCTTACTTCAAAATTTTTTTAGGGCAGGGTCAATTAAATTGCCACCTGCAGTGCGATAGAATCTTTTTTTTTTTATATATATAGTTTTTATTCAAATTTTTCCAAAAAACAAACAAAACAAAGTAAGAAAAAACATAACAATACTACAACAAAAAATAAAAATAAAATGGTTGACTTCCGATTTGTCACAGATCAGCTATAAGTATATAATATACATCAAACCTGTCCCTTAATATGTACATACAGAATCCCTTTTCTCCATAAGCTGTCTTAATTAATCATCAAATCCCAGTATCATCATTTTATTTTGATCTTTCGACAAAAAGTCTAAGAGAGGCTTCCAATCCTTAAGGAATGTATCTGTCGATTTTTCTCTAAGTAAACACGTCAATTTATCCATTTCTACTAAGTCCATTAATTTCAGTAGCCATTCTTCCATTGTTGGTATTGATTCCATTTTCCACTTTTGTGCATATAATAATCTTGCTGCCGTAATCATATATAATAATATTCTTCCATATTTCTTTTCTATTTGTTTATCCATAAAACCCAGTAAAAAAAATTCTGGTTTTGACTGAATATTTATCTTTAAAATTTTTTGCATCTTCCTACCTATCTGTGCCCAGAATAATTTCGCCTTTTTACATGACCACCACATATGATAAAAAGATCCTTCTTGTTGTTTACATTTCCAACAAACATTAGAGACATTACTATACATTTTTGACAGCTTTTCTGGAGTCATGTACCAACGGTACATCATTTTATAAAAATTTTCTTTAAGATTATAACATAATGTAAATTTCAAGCCTTTTTTCCACATATTTTCCCATTGATCCATTTGTATGTTATGACCAAAATTTTTTGCCCACTTTACCATGCACTCTTTTACTTGTTCTTCCTCCATATCCATTTTCAATAAAAGTTTATACATTTTTGCAATTATGTTTTCATCATTTGTATACAAACCTATTTCAAAATCAGATTTACTTATTTCAAACCCATACATTTTCTTGTCCATTTTATATCTTTCTAACAATTGTAAATAGGCAAACCAATGAAAACTATATCCTTCCTTTATCAATTGTTCTCTCTCTTTCATTGTGTATTCTCCATGTACATTTTCTAATAGTTCTTGATAAGTTAACCATTTCTCTTTTCCAGACATTTCTCTTCTATAAAACGCTTCTTGACTTGAGACACATAATGGTATTTTCGAATAAAACCTTGGTTTGTATCTATTCCATATTTTCAACAGAGAACGTCTTATAAAATGATTGTTAAAGTCTACGTTTACTTTTACTTTGTCATACCATAGATATCCATGCCATCCCCACTTCAGATTGTGGCCCTCCAAATCCAATAGTCTTTTATTCCTCAATAAGATCCATTCCTTTATCCAGACTAAACAGCAGGCAGCAAAATAAAGTCTCAAATTTGGTAATCCCAGTCCTCCTCTTTCTTTAGCGTCTTGAAGTAATTTAAATTTAACTCTTGGTTTTTTTCCTTGCCATACAAATTTAGAAATATCTTTTTGCCATTGTTTAAAAGGTAAATCAGAGGATATTACAGGTATTGTTTGAAACAAAAACATCATTCTCGGTAATACATTCATTTTTATCACAGATATTCTACCCATTAATGACAGTTGTAGTTTATCCCATCTTAGCAAGTCTTTCTTAATCTCTGTCCATAATTTTTCGTAATTATTATGAAACAGCTTTGAGTTTTTATTTGTCATGATGATGCCTAGATATTTCAACTTTTTTTCTATTGTAAAATCTGTCTTGTCCATTAACTCTTTCTGTTCCCTTAAAGTTAAATTTTTCACCAACATCTTTGTTTTTTGATTGTTGATCTTAAATCCTGCTAACGGTCCAAATTCTTTTAATTTGTCCATCAATATATGAATTCCTTCCAAAGGGTTTTCTAGTACAATTATCAAATCATCAGCAAATGCTCTCAATTTATATTCTTCTTTTTTTATTTTTAATCCCGAAATCCTTTTATCTTGCCTTATATCTCTAAGCAGCACTTCTAAAACCAGAATAAATAAAAGGGGAGATAATGGACATCCCTGTCTTGTACCCTTTTGTATTTCACATGAATCCGTTAAGTCTCCATTAACAATTATCTGGGCCTTCTGTGATGTATAAATCGATCTGATCCATTTTATAAAGTTGTCTCCAAAATCCATTTGCTCCAAAACCTGGAACATAAATTTCCAATTCAAATTATCAAATGCTTTTTCAGCATCTAAAAAAATCAAAGCTGCTTGTTTATCATTTCGTTGTTCTAAATATTCCAACACATTCAAAACATTCCTGACGTTGTCACGTAATTGTCTTTTAGGTAAAAACCCTGATTGATCTTCCTGAATAAATTGTTGCAATATTATTTTCAATCTTTCAGCCAAAATCATTGTAAAAATTTTATAGTCATTATTCAGTAGAGATATTGGCCGATAATTTTTTGTTTTAGTTAAATCTTGGTCCTCTTTAGGTATTAATGTTATATTAGCATTTTTCCAACTATCCGGTATCTTTCCCTCTTGCAAAATAGAATTCATTGTAGACTGTAAGGGTAGCAAGAGTTCTTCCTCCAAACATTTATAATACATTGCAGATAGCCCATCTGGTCCTGGTGCCTTTCCTAATTTAATTTTATTTATAGCTTCAGATATCTCTCTTGACGTAATAGGGCCATTAATAACTTGTCTCTGAAAATCTGTAATTTTCGGCAAATTCTGTTTAGATAAATACTCTTCTATTTTTTCAGATGGAATTTCTTGACACTTATACAATGTTGAGTAATATTGATGAAAAATCTTTTTGATTTTTACATTATCTGTCAGCGTCTCATCTCCTTCTTGTATCTTTAAAATAATATTTTTTTGACGTTCTTTTCTTAATTTATATGCTAACCATTTCCCAGGTTTATTTGCAAATTCAAAAGTCCTTTGTTTAGCAAAATTTAATTTCCTTTCAATTTCTCTAACTGTCAACATTGATACTTGCTTCTGTAACATTTTAATTTGATTTACAATAGAAACTTTAGCTGGATTCTTTTTCAATTCTTCCTCTTTTTGTTTTATTTCTTCCAAAATTAATTGCATTTTCTGTTGTTTCTTTTTTTTTTAATTCAGAATTACATTTAATAAAGTATCCCCTCATAAATGCCTTACTAGTATCCCAAACAATATTTTCACTTGTTCCTTTATATAAATTATATTCAAAGAACTCCTTTAATTTCTTCTTACATTCTTGTACTACTTTATCATTCTGTAATAAAGATTCATTTAGTCTCCATCTAAATCCAAGATTTTTTTTTTTTAAAGTTAATATCACAGGATTGTGGTCCGAAAAAATTTTTGGTAATATATCCATTTTAAAAATATCCTTCGCTAAAATTTTTGACATCCAAATCATATCAATCCTCGAAAATGTTTTATGTCTTTCTGAAAAATAAGTAAATTCCTTTGCATTATCATTTATATATCTCCAGGTATCCACCAATTCTAAATGTTCCATGAGTTCAAAACAAATCTTCGGTAATTTACCTTGTGTCTCTTTGATATTTTTTTCAGAAAGCCTATCAATTTTTGGTGAGATTACCCCATTCCAGTCACCCATGACACACCAATGCTCATATGAAAACTCTGACAATTTTTCCATAAGTCCTGTATAAAACCTTGTTTTATCTTCATTGGGGGCATAAATACCCACTATCAAAATGTTTGTACCTTGTAAAGTAATTTCAACCCCCACAAATCTACCACTATCGTCCAATAATACCAATTTAGGAAGCAATTGTGGGTTAATATAGAGAACAACTCCATTTTTTTTTTTTGGTCCAGCTGAAATAAATTCTTCACCCAAATTTTTACAAATCAAATATTTGGAATCTTTCTTCTGAATATGAGTTTCTTGTAAACAAATTATATCCAATTTTAATTTTTTCAAATAATGAAACACTTTCTTTCTCTTCTGCGCCGTGTTGGCTCCATTTATATTCCAAGTTAGGTATTTGTAATCCATCATTAAGCGTGTATTTTAAAATTTGCCTGATGCTCCTTTTGATCCATCATCTTCCTTCCCCTCCTCTGCATATCCTTGTTGACTTTGTTTCCCAGGAACTATATCCATATCTTTGAGTTTATCTTCTTCCATATCTTTTGAAGCTTTTCTCAAGAAGTCCCTTGCTTTTTGAACAGTATTCAGTCTGTATTTCTGTTGTCTGAATGTAAAAATCACTCCTTCTGGAACATCCCACCTAAATTGAATTTTGCATTGCTTAAGTTTTTCTGTAAGGAAAGCATATTCTTTTCTCTTACGTAAAAGTCTAATAGGAATTTCCTTCATCACCAGTATTTCCTTACCATCAATTTTAAAGGTATATTTAAAGTGTTGCTGTAAAACCATATCTCTGGTCGTCTTCTTTACGAAATGAACAAGCACATCTCTTGGAATTTTTTTCATTGTTGCATATCTGGAGTTAATTCTATAAACTTTGTCTATTTCAAATTCCATCCTATCTTCATTCAAGTCCAGAAATTTTACTAAAGCATTAACAATTTTATCTCTAATGTCTTCACCTGTTTCCTCAGGGATTGCACGGAATCTCAAACAATGCTCTTTATTTCTCATTTCAGTCACAGCTAAATAGTCCAAATTTTTTTCTAGTTCCAGATTTAGTATATCTGTTCTATTCTCCAAGGTTTGTACCTTTTCTTTAGTATTTTTTGCATCTTCCTTTATTTGCCCAATTGTCCCTTTAATCTCATCCACTTGTGTTTTAATATAGTCTTTTATATCTGTCAATTCAGTTTTCATTTCCTGTTTCATTTCCTGTTTTATAGCATTAATCCCTTCCATTATTTTTTGAAACATTTCTGGGGGTATATCCTCTTCCTGTGTATCAATAGAACCTCTTCGCCCCTGGGCCTTGGTTGTTTTTTTAGTTGTCATTTTCAAAAAGAGGCCTTTAATTTCTAATATTAATCACTGTTTCAGAACCTAAGGGCAGTCTATTTCTTTTCTTTTTTTCCCTCCACCAAAAAGAAGAGTTAATATTCCAGGCCTATTATTGAAATCCAGCCAGCACAACACAGTCCTTATCTGCTTCCAAGAATGCAAAACAATTCTGGTTGCCAAGACTAAACAATTAGTAGCATATACGAGCAGCGGATTCATCCAACAAGAAATAGTCCAAAGAGAAAAATAGTCCAAAATATAATAATTACCTCTCATCCGTTTTTAAACTTTAAAAGTCCAAATTCAAGCCAGCTTTTTGTCGTAAAAAAAGTATATAAGTTGTTTATATTTTCTTTCTTCCTTAATTATATTTAAAAGAGAAAAAGTATGACTCACCCAGGTTTCTCAATTGCTGATTCATAAACAAATCCCTTTTATTGCAGTAATTTAAGCCGAATGATAAGGTTTAGGCAGAAGTGGGCTCGCTGGTTAAGAACGTTTTTTTTTGAGAGAAGAAAAAACGCTTCGCTTTATTCCAGTTCAGCTTGCGTGGAATTCCTGACTCCGTCTTCAGCCAATCGGCTTGCCTTCTTATCTCAGGAATTTCCTGATCAATTCCAGCCGCCGACAGCTCAACGAAGTCTTGTGGAAGATCTGATCGGTTCTCCTATACCTTGGAGAACATTTAAGCCAGTCCAAGATTCCTCTTGGCTGGCTTTTAACCTGAAAAAAGCTTCCTCTGAGGCAGAGCTCCCTCAGAGACAACCACCAGCCAGCACCACTTCCCGGAAGTCCCAGTGCGATAGAATCTAAGTATGGCCCGCTTGTTCTTAGTGCTGATGCTTTGGTTCTTTCTATATGCTTTTTCCAAGAAAGGTTGTCTGAAAAATATATGCCCAGGTATTTGAAGACTCTGCATTGTTCAAGTTGGTAGCCGGCTATTGACCATTTATAGTTAAGGTGCCTTTTACCAATACCTTTGTCTTACCATAGTTGATCTGCAAATTTTCTTTAGCACAATAGTCATCAAGGCTCTGTAATAACCTCCTTAAACCATTGCGGGTGATAGAGAGTAAAATCATATCGTCCGCATATAGGAGTATAGAGATTTTCCTACTTCCAATGGAGGGAGGAAAGAAGGCTGGACCAGATAACGCAGGGACTATATCATTCAGGTAAAGATTAAAAAGTAGGGGAGCCAAAAGACAACCCTGTTTTACTCCTTTATTTACAGCAATGGGATCTGTTAATGAGCCAGAAATTCCTACCCTTACATTAGTGCATTAGTGCATTAGTGTTGGAGTGGAGTTCTCTTAGCAAAAACAAGAGACGCCTATCAATATTTTGGTTGGCCAACATAGTCCACAAAAGATTTCTATCTATGGAATCAAATGCTGCTGCCAGGTCAACAAATGCAACATATAAATGTTTAGTGGGCCCAGCAATGCATTGTTTAGCTAAGTAGTGAAGGGTCAGGCAGTGATCGATGGGGCTCATGCCTTTCCTAAACCCAGTTTGTTCCGGGAAAATAATTTGATTTTCGAGTTCCCAGTCCTCTAGCTTGTGTAAGAGATATTTACTGTAAAACTTAGTGCCAATGTTCAGGAGGCTAATTGGACGGTAGTTCATAGGGTCCCGCTTGTCACCGTGTTTATAGATAGGAAGGACTATGCTCTGTCTCCAGCCTTCTGGGAGGACACCGGAATGATTAATTTGAGTAAATAACTTAGCCAAAACAGGGGCCTACCAGTCAGGAAAGTTTTTAAATAGTTCAGGGGGCATCATGTCCTCCCCTGGGGCTTTGCCAGTTCTTAAAGATGAAATAAGAGATTTAATTTGGATTGGTGTAACCAGGGGCCAATGGGGCATGTTCTTTACTTCAGTAATAGAGAGGGACTCGTTATTTACTGGGAGAGATGTATAAAGATTACTGAAATGGGAATGCCAGGTGGCTGCTGGTATTTGGCCTAATATTAAATGCCTGGTTGCACCCATGCCAGAAGCAAAAAGGTCCCAAAACAGACCCTCCTTTCTTTCAACCACCGCCAAACCTAATTGTTGCCATTGAGATTCCGCAAATGGTCCCTTTTTTTTAATAGTAACTTATATGCGGATCTCATGTTCACATAGAGGTCATGGAAGTGGTTCTCCGGGTTTCTAGATGCCTGTCGGCAATAGGCCCTCAACTTTCTCTTGGCGGACTTACATTCTTGGTCAAACCAAGTATTACCAAATCGCCGGTTGGCCGTGTATTGTTTTTTCTGGACCAGCCTAGGTTTTAGGTGAGACAGGATGAACTGATAGGCCTTCAAGGCATCTACCTCAGAGTTCATAACTCCTTGACGAAGGGATTGGAAGATATTGCCATCAAGAAGTTGTGTAATAGAGAAACACAGGTCAATAGACCAGTGAATTCTCCGTTCCACCACTAGTGCCCTCTCTATGTTCAGCAAAGGTTGGGGAGGAATCGGGTACAAAAGGTTCATGTTGAGCAAGAGTGGAAAGTGATCGCTCTCCACCCTGTTATTGACATCGAACCCAAGGACATCTTGGAGCACAATATTTATTAGAACCTCATCTAATTCAAGAGCTAGAGATAAATGGGCAGTGCTCAGTTACCTAAATGCTCCACATATTTGAGTAAAGCATGTTTCTTCTAGAATATAGTGTTTAAAGAAATTATTTGCATAGACCAACAATTTCAAGAAAGCAGAGAAGAGGCAAGCCCACATATATTACAAAACAATAGCTTTTTTGAAAAAATCTATAGTTGAATATATTTTTTTTTAAAGTAACTTACTCGGGCTACAATCCTATACCCATTTTTTAGTTCAATTTATATCCCACCTTTCCTCCCAAGGGAGCCCAGGGTGGGACACATATCAATACTAAAACAATAAGAAGCATTCTAAGACATTCTAAAAACATTTTAAAACAGTTGAAAACATTTTAAAACAGTTGAAAACATACTAAAACAGTTGAAAACATACTAAAACAGTTGAAAACATACTAAAACAGTTGAAAACATACTAAAACAGTTGAAATATTAAACATCAGTTAACTCAATGTTGCTAGGAACAGTGAACTTACAGCCATCAAATCTTTGGGTAAACAGGAATATTTTTGAATTTCTCCTGAAAGTCAGTAATGAGGGAGACAGACTCATCTCACCAGGGAGGGCATTCCACAAATGGGGAACCACCACTGAGAAGGTCCTACATTGGGTCAGTGGCAACTGGACAGCCCCCAGTAGTGGCATCACCAACAAGGCCTTCCCTGCTGGTTGTAGGGTCCAATATGGTTGATAGGAAAATGCTCTTTTAGGTGCTTGGATTCCAAGCCATTTAGGGCCTTATATGCTAGTACTAACACCTTGAATTTGGCCAGTTAACTCACTGGGAGCCAGTGCAGTGCTTTCAGGATGGTCCAATTGGATTGCCCCACTTACCGACCTAGCAGCCACATTCTCAACAAGCTGCAGCCTCCAGACCATCTTCAAGGGCATCCCCACATGCAGCACATTACAGTAGACCAGACAGGAAATTACCAGAGCATGGACAGCTGACAGTAATTACCTGGATGTAGGCCACACTGAATTTCTTCTGAGCAGAAATATATAGTATTACACTGCAAATAAGTCTAAATACATCAGTTTCTTTCACAAAGACATGTTGAAGACAATGAAATCTTGCAGTTGATAGACAAGAAGTGCTTCTTATCAACAAGCACAGCACTATGTCAAGGAAAGATTTAGCTTCCTCCAATCTTCCAAATTATTATCTTTGTTGGCAGCTCACAGAGATCTGGCAGGAAGCAAAGCCAACCCTATTATTAGACAGTGTGAGGCAACTGGGTGCCATGAAAGAGCAAAAAATTGTTGTTTCATTTATTTTTATTGCATTTTTGCTCCCAGGAAACGATGCCTGTGGGCTTTTCTCTCTCAGGTGCCAAAGTAACCTTGGCTTCAGTTACTATAGCCATGGCTTGTGGATGAGGCTCCATTTCTTTTTCTTCCTCAAGCAGCAAAAATGTCTTGGGACAGCCCTGGCAAGAAGTGGTGGTTGGTCACTTAGAATGAAAGAAGAAGGAACAGGAATGGGGTGGGCAAGAGAGAGAAAAGGTAACAAGGAGGAAACTGCAGAGGTGGCAGTACTCCTCAGCAATGGAATCAGTGATCATATTTTTTCTGATGGACTGACTTACTAGAATGCAATCTGAGGAAGAGATACACTTCTTTCCTATATTTTGCAATAATTTGGTCAAATAACAACCAGACAACAAACTGGAAATCATCTCACAGAGACACAGTACAGACCGAGCACTCCTGGGAGTTAATAAAGCTTCTGAGTGATAAGCTAAGGGGAAAATATGCATCTATACGTGTTGAGTAGGGTTGCCAGGTTCATGGCCTGAGACTGATCCTGTATCTTTAGGAAAGAGAAAGTCAGTCAAGTGCAGGTGTTGTTGCAACTCTGTAATGGGAAAAACCACAAGGTGGAATTCTCCCTCCCCCCTGCACAACTTTTAAAGATACAGAAGATCTCTTGGTTGCCTGGCCCAGAGTAATTAGCAAGAGGTTTTTTTGGTCAGACTTCTGTTGATACTTAATAATTGCACTTTAGTAAATGTATAACTGCTTTGAACTTGGCATGTTCCAGAGAATGGATACATAGAAGTAGGCCCCACTGAGTCCAGTGTGTTTCCAAATTTAGTTGTAGTATATTTCACAGCACCTCATCCAAAATTTCCTTTCCCAGTCAATAACATATGCTATTTTAGAAAAAAAATACATAATAAAATTCACTCTACTGAACAAACATAAAAAGGACCTTGTTATATTGAGCATCCTGGTAACAGCACTCTAGCTAGCTTGGAGATCTTTTTACACATTAAAGACAAAGATGGCCATTGTAAATTGTCCATTTTCTTAAATGCTGCCATTTGAGATAGTGGAGCTATAATTGAACAAATATGGAACTGAAATTTCTAAAAACTACTCATAAGGAAAGGATGACAAAGGCTCATTTTGTTAAGATGACCTTGCATTTTTTTAAAAATTGGCATACAGGATATTTTAGTGTGCCCCAGTATCCTCTTCAATCCTGTGACCTTCCTCTTCATTCAGCTTGTGCTAGAGGTTTTTCCTCTGACCTTTGTGAGAAGTGTATATATTGTGTTGCTTTTTCAGAATATGTTAAGGATAAATAAAATGTGTGATTTTGATTGTTAAGAATAAATGGTTAATAGGTTAATAGACTGTTTGCAGTAGATAATTCTATAGAAGCTGGAGTTAACGTAGATAGAGAACAGGGGCTTTTTCTTAGAATAGGACATCTGTCTGAAGTTCAAACAAAGCAGCCAGAACAGACAGTTTGTGGTCAAAGTTCCACTTTAAAATAGACAGGGGATTTACACTTGACTAATTCAGCTGATGTTTTTAGCCCTTCATTGCTTTGCTTGATGTAAAGGGAGTTTTTATGCTTAGTTAATGAGGAGGGGAGGGGAGTAAAATACCATATATGGGAAATAATAAATAAGGGTATAAGGTAGCCTAAAACTGAGGAGTGGGAGATGTAAACAGGGGAGGAGTTTCATGTGACAGGGACAGGCGGATCTGATAGGCTGTGAACCCTGGAAGTACCTGACCAATGGGGAAAACAGGGGAGGGCATGAAGCATCGGGCTAGGGGATAAAAGATTTGTACCAATGTCATTTGGGTGTGTCTGCCTTCTGGTAGTCACCCGTCCTTGCAAGTACAAAAATAAAAGCTTTTAAAACTGATTCACACTTGTCTCTGTCGTGGGTCTTCCACAGGAGACCATTTTTGGGGTCTCATAGGGGGTTTTTCCCTTAAGGAAAACCATGCTAAAACCACGTTTCTTACAGATGGGGGCTCGTCCGGGATCCAGTCCTTGAAGTGACCACTGGTCCTAGTTCTACTGTGGGAAGACGCGTCCTGTTGACCTTTCAACAGTCCCAGGTAGTAAAGGAGACAGTTTGATTCTTCAACTGACAAAATGTCCCAGGACCTAATTTAATAGACCAGACATTGTGAATCAGGGGGAAATTCTTTGGGTGTGTGTCTCTTGGAAATCAAAAGATCTGGAACGGTAGGTACCCGGCTAGATACGCGTAAATTTGACCAGGCAACGCCGTGCACGGATCAAGGTAAGAAAAACATTAAAGGCACTGGAAGGTTAATGTGAGTACTTATCTTGATGGTTGGGCAATCAAGGTAAAAAAGGGTTGGAGTGTCCCGGGGGGAATTGGCGTCCCCTGAAAATCACCTAGTACCTTGGTTGGACAGAAAGCTTTGAAGGTCTTCTGGAAGACTGTCCTTCAGACTGAAAAGTCTGTAAGAGACAGAGGACTGGACCTTACTGTCCTGTCTGTAAGACAGGGGAAGTGGGGATAAAGTCCTGGGCTGGACCTTGTCGTCTTGTGTGTGAGACAGGAGGAGGAAGGTACCAGCCTTAAAAGTGTGAGTGTGTGTTAGACCTGAATGTGAGTGAGTGAGGCACGTTTTAAACGCAAAGTGAGTCTGAAGTCTCAAATTCACGTTTTTGGACAATCAAGATAAAAAGGGTTGGAGTGTCCCGGGGGGGATTGGCATCCCCTGAAAGTCACCTGGTGTCTTGGTTGGCGAAAACGGTTGGAGAGAGAAACGAAGCGAGTGAAAAGATTGAAAGAGGTCTGACTTTAGAAATGGGAAATAAAAGTAATAAGAAGATTAAAGATCAGACTAAAATACTTACTACAAAAATACCAGATAAGGAAATTAATATACCTCCTGAAAGTCCATTGGGAGTAATGTTGAGAATATGGGAAGACTTGCCTTGTACAAAAGACAAGGACAAGAAGAAAATGATTAGATATTGTTGTTCTGAATGGTCAAGCCAACCCTTACAACCTCCAGACATATTTTGGCCCAAATTTGGAGTCTTTGAGGCTTGGCTTTGTCAACGTTTAAATTTCTTTGTAAACAATAAAGAACCATTCTCACAGGAAGAATCAGATTATGCATCATGTTGGGTGGGAAATGTTAGTGAGAACTGTTATTCTTTAAGATTCAGAAATAACCAGGATAGAACTAATAAACCAACTGAAAAGACAAGGGAGGTAGAGAAATCTTAAGGTCCTCCCTGGGACCCTCCACCCGATTCAGGAAATATAGAACTGAGGGAACTGCCTGGAGTAGACCTGATTAATTTGGATAAATTGATGGTCTCCCTCAGTCCATCCATACCTCCCTCTGGCCCCTCATCAACTTCCAGTAAAGTTGCAACAACTCAAACAGAGCCTGATACAAGACCCACTATTAATGACTATTCTATACAAAGGAAGTCACAGGGGGATACAAGTTATGGATGTATGGGTGTTTATACAGTAACTAAACAAGTTAGTTAATGAAAAGGCAAGAGAAACTGCCTTACAGTCAGAACCAATCACAATTAATATATTAGTTCCATCAGTACCAATTATAGAAATTGTCCACAGTTTCATCAAACAGGAAATAAAACAATTAGAAAATTAGGTTTGAATAATCATTTGATGGTGTTGTTGGTGTTGGGAATTAAGGATGTGACAAAAGAGATGGACAATGTTGTGAAGTTAAGTCAAGGCCATTAATTTAAGGATCCAATAAGGGTGAGAATTGTGGTCTGGACATTGTATGTGTTAGAAAATTTAGGAGAAGGCTATTCCCTTCACTCCAGTGTTTTCAATTGAGAAGTGGAGAATTTGAAACTGGGAACCAAGTGCAGGAGGTCATATTAGGAAGTGAGGATTCAGACCAAAATTAATGCACGCAAGTTAAGAGAAACCCCACAGCCCATCCTCTGGATTTTGTAAGGAACAAATGTTTAGATTCCAAACATTATCGAGGACTTGTTGTGGAGAAAAATAAATTGAGAGCAAAAAGAAGTAAAATGTATATAAAGGTGGTCAGTTTTACCCACTTGTCATTTTTGCAGCAGAAAATAAGAAAGTAAAATGTCCAAAATGTATGAGAAATATGGCATGTTTCCAGTAGAATTCTTATCTTTGTGGCATACTCATATAAGCACTTAAAGCAAAAAAGCAACAGTTCCTAGAAAAAAAAGAATCTTTGATTTAGAATTAAAATCATTAATTTGACTTTAGAAGGTAGGACTTGGTTTTCCAGTTTTGACAACTAGGTCCCTCTAAATAAGAAGATTCTGATAAGTTATAGGGTGAATATAAATTTTATTTGGGTTATTAGTGTAGGGCCAATTACTTTAAAAATTTGGAACTGCCATATGATTTTACATGTATATTCTTTTTGAGGGAAATTACTCTATCCTACTCCTTTGTTGTCTAATGAGTAAGGATTTATGTATAAACATTCAGGTTCTTAGAAAAACTTGGAATGTTTTTCAGTAGTTATGAAGTAGTGCCTGAGTGGGGACACTCACTCAAGATTAAAAATAATTGGAATGGGCAGTATTTGGTTATAAGTACATACTCCCAGGAAAGTGAACAAAGAGAAAGGGGAGTCATGGCTATAGTAATTATATATAAGAAGAATGAGATATAAATGAATTTGACTGATTTAATTAGGAAATAATGTCATAAATATTGTTAAATCAAACACTATTTTAAGACATAGATGAAAAACACTAAGAAATTCTGTATACAGAATTGGCACATGTGTATACTTTAATCATTTGATAGGATAAAAATTATATTAATGTTAATTTATAAAAAGTAAAGGAGGAGAAATATTTAAGAAATTAAAAGGTATTCCTACCGTAGAAACTTCACACCTGGGTGTCTACTGAAGTGGACTTTCAGCTGTGCCAGTTTCCTTAAAATCCAGTCCAACGGTCATCTGAAAAGTCCAGATCTGAACAGGCTTTTGGGATAACATCTAGTTGAAGAAATTACTTCATTTCAGTCTGTCTCTCTTAATTGAGTGGCAGGGACTTTCCCAGCTGAGCAGATCATTCAGGGGAAAGTTCACAAGTGTGCGTTATCTTTGCTACAGCCTGATATTCGACTTGGGAAAAAGAATCTGAAACAATTGAAACAGACCTTTTGCTTTTTATATTTGATATGGAGAAACTAGTAGTTTGATAAATTGTTCCAACACAGGCTGAAAAGACCAACCTTTTTGAAAACTGCCCACAAAGGAACTGTTTCTGTGCTAACACAGACAGATTCCTATTAATAGAACAGGAGGAAGTGCCTGTTTGTGACAACGTTATAAGATAAGGGGCAATATAATCATAAAATCAGTATGGGTTTTTAAGCTTGATAATAATAATAGTGGAGTCCTTTGTAGGGGGAAAGTCATTGTGTCTGGTCCGATGGATGTGGCAGGTGGCCAACTGCCTGGACCAGTAGACCTAGACTGATGTTACCCATGCAACAGATTCCTATGCTCATATTGTTTTGCCAGGAAAAGGGGGGTACAGGTAAATTTCATGGCAAAACAGTGTCTGGTTATTTATGTGAGAATTTCACTCTAGGGGAATTCTCTTCTTTGCTTTACTAAGAAATAAGGTAAAATGGAGTACTTAGATTACTCTTTTATAGTTAAAGGGGTACTTTAGGATAATATCAGAAATGATCATGGTATTAAAATTATTTGTATTTTTTTATGTTAGTTTTGTTTTGGGTCATGACAAGGATGGTGGACATTCACTTCATGGCCCAGGGTTTCAGGACTCATTACAGTCTGACCCTCCTTTTTCATGTTCATATATTATAGCTATTATACATTTTGTAACTGTTACTGTATATATGAGTTGGAGATTATAGACTACCATGTTTGGGGGTGTGGGGAACACACTAACCTTTGGGACCAAGGATCAGTTATTGAAAAATTAGATACTGGCATTATTTTCTTTTATATCCTCCCTAAGGAAAAGAGAGTGGGGGGCCTTTGGCCCAAAACCCCGTCGTTGGAGTCTGCTGTTGATAAGACACAAAGACATTCTTGGACAGACATCATGACTACTTCTTTGGAAAAACTCCTACAGGATTGAGTTAGAGGATCAAAACTGAACAGATAAGGAGAGATTTGAGACTTTATTAATTCCAGAATTAGGTACTAGGAGTTCAGGGTGGGAATGAAAGGGAACTTGGATTAGGACCTCCTTTAAGGAATGAGGTTGAATGACAAATGAGAAGAAGGTTACCTGTTATAATAGAAACCAAATTTCTGCCTGTAAGGGAGTGGGGGGGGTCTCAACCAATAATATTTGTATACAAGAAACCTGGACACTTAAGACCAAGGGTTCTAGTACAAATACCCCTCGAGATTGAAACAACACCTAACAGAATACCCCAGGTAGGGGTTAAATGTATAATGATCCCTGAAGTAATTTGTACAGGAATTGTTTGGATTGGAGTTGCAATAATAATAATACTTTGTTTGTTGAACATTTTCTTATATTTCTGGTTTGGTGAAGAGATCACCAGAGATGAAGAGATGGATTAGTCTGAGCAATGTGAAACTTAGAATGGGAGTTGTGTTACCTGGGAGAAAATAACATTTGGAATGTTGTTTCCAGATAATAACACTCCCATCAGAAAAAGAGCCAAAAATGCCCAAGAAAAGTCATTCAGTCCACCACAGATTGACCTCCATAGGGTAAAAGTCATAGAAGTTCAGGATGAGCAAGTTGAATAGGAATAGCAATAGGAATAAGTGTTATATTGTTTAATCAGGAACAGGAAATATATGTTAAAATATAAAATTCATGAGAATAGTAAGAAAGCGGCAGACGGCCAATAATGCCAGTCAGAAGGTCCGGACCCAGAGTAGTTTGGTTAGGACAGTCCTATCCCGTATACTTATATTCAAAATAGAGACAGGATATGGAGAAATAAAATGCCTGGGTAGGATGGGTAAAATATACAGTCAAACTGCTATGTTTGTGCAACAGGCAGGCTAATAGCACAAATAAGCTCCCTCCTCTATAGAAGGACCAGACAGTACCACCAAAATAAGTTGCCTGTTAGCTCTGTACCAGCATGAGAATGCTTGGAACAATGAGACCCTGTCAAGAGCTTTCCCATCAGTTCCCAGCCTTAAAACCTAGAAACTAAGGACACCACCAGTCCAGAGTTTCTAGGACTCACTCAAGAGGTGGGAACTTTGGATAGTTGTACAGGAGATGGGTCGAGTAGTTCTTCTCACCCTCAGGAAACAAGGGCAGACTTATGATGGTATCTGTGGAGGTGGAACATTACAGCTATCCTTCCTGAAAACTGGAAAGGGACATGTGCTATAGCACAATTGGAAAAAAAAAAACCATTTACCCTGGCATTTGAACAAACTAAGATGTTTAGTAGAAGAAATAAAAGAAGAGGCAATAGATTCCTAATTTGATAAAAGTATTTAGATAGACTCTATCAGGTATAGATGACCAACTTACTGGGTGGCTGGAGTCCAAATTTGGAAAATAGAAGGGATGGATTTTATATATTTACCTCACTGATAATAGTAGCAGGGGTATTGACTGCTGTGGGGTGTTGCATCATACCATGTGTACGAGAGTTAGCACAGAGAATAATAGAGACGGCTGTAACCAAACAGATGCCTTTAGAACCTTCTCTTTATAATGAAAATGTGTTACTTTTAGCAGAACCAGAAGGAGATTCTCTATCCTTCCAGGAAGCTCGATGTGAGATCATACAAAAACCTGAAGACTTAATGAAAAAGACAACAAAAAGGATGAAATAAAAAAGAGGAGGGATTGTGAGAAGTGTATATATTGTGTTGCTTTTTCAGAATATGTTAAGGATAAATAAAATGTGTGATTTTGATTGTTAAGAATAAATGGTTAATAGGTTAATAGACTGTTTGCAGTAGATAATTCTATAGAAGCTGGAGTTAACGTAGATAGAGAACAGGGGCTTTTTCTTAGAATAGGACATCTGTCTGAAGTTCAAACAAAGCAGCCAGAACAGACAGTTTGTGGTCAAAGTTCCACTTTAAAATAGACAGGGGATTTACACTTGACTAATTCAGCTGATGTTTTTAGCCCTTCATTGCTTTGCTTGATGTAAAGGGAGTTTTTATGCTTAGTTAATGAGGAGGGGAGGGGAGTAAAATACCATATATGGGAAATAATAAATAAGGGTATAAGGTAGCCTAAAACTGAGGAGTGGGAGATGTAAACAGGGGAGGAGTTTCATGTGACAGGGACAGGCGGATCTGATAGGCTGTGAACCCTGGAAGTACCTGACCAATGGGGAAAACAGGGGAGGGCATGAAGCGTCGGGCTAGGGGATAAAAGATTTGTACCAATGTCATTTGGGTGTGTCTGCCTTCTGGTAGTCACCCGTCCTTGCAAGTACGAAAATAAAAGCTTTTAAAACTGATTCACACTTGTCTCTGTCGTGGGTCTTCCACAGGAGACCATTTTTGGGGTCTCATAGGGGGTTTTTCCCTTAAGGAAAACCATGCTAAAACCACGTTTCTTACACCTTTAACCATTTAATTCTTACAAGCAGATCAAGAACTTCATTAATACCCATCAAAAAGCTCCAATGCACCTTTTGCTCAGAAAAGCTACCCTTTCTCACAGCCTTTGAGGAAAAGAAGCTTACAGGCTTTATGGGTGTATATATCTCCAATATATAATCTGCTTTAGAAGCTGTGTCAATACATGGTAATCAGATTAGTTCTCTGACCTTTTAGATCTGTAGATGCAACTTAAATACAAACCCAGAAATGTAGCATTGCTCTAAAGACAAGGCTATTTGTTCTTATCTAAGACATATAGTATAAGTACTTGATCCTGCATTAATTAACTCAAGTGTGTGCCCCATATTTTTTTTTAAAAAGTTATTTGCTCCCTAATATGTGGTAAGGGTTCTGCAATGAGGTGGGGAGAGAGAAGCACCATCTACTTACATCTTCTCTTTGTACAAATTTTCTGCACAAATGGTCAAATCCTATGACAGGCAGTGCTGACACAGCAGTAGATAAAACTGGCTTCAGGGATGGCCTCCAACAATACAACTTCACAATTTTTGGCATTATTCTGGAAGCTGGACCAACCATACATGAGGGCAACAGTGTTCATCAACCCTACTTCACTGACAATGACTCTGAGTTGGTATCACCATGCCATGTCAAAATATTTGTGTGACACCTCTGTAAAGGGAGAAGTGGAGCTTCCCATTGTCTCATTTTTGGGTGTCATTTTGGATCTATCTGAAGTGCAAAGGTTGATTCCAGGCTGCACCAGATTCACTTGAAAGGTGCTGTGTAGGCAAAGTAAAAAACAGTGCCTTGCAAATGTACTCAGACCCCTGTCAAGTGCTCTCATTTTACTGAACTATAAATGGTAGATTTTAATTTCTTTCAGTATATTTTATTTTGAAACACTGAAACTCAAAATCAAATCATTTGTAATTCAATAATATGAGAACATTGTGCTGTAAACCACCCAGAGAGCTTCAGCTATGGGGCGGTATACAAATACAATAAATACAATAAATACAATAAATAAATAAAATAAATAAAAACATTGGTCAGGGGTCTGAGTACTTTTGCAAGGTGCTGTAGATGGGCCTCCCTTTCCTGCAACATAGGAAAGATAGCACAACTTTATAGTTTTAGAGTTCCTGAAAGGGCAACGGGCAAAACAGAAGCCAATTTATTAGGTGCACAGGACCTAAGCTGTTTGTCATTTTAAAGCACAAATTGAGAACCATGTATTAGGAAAATAGGATGCTGCCTTATACTGAATGACACCACTAGTCTGTCTGGCTCAGTATTGTTTACACCAGGGGTAGGGACATTCAGACTGAGGCCTTTTGGCCCAAGATTATCTGCTCTTCTGAGCTCTTCCTAAGCCACACACCTTCTTGGTCTACCCCCCTCCCCATCTCTGAGGGCCCAAGCCTGCAGCTCCTTCATGCGCTTTTCCTGACTGGTAGGGATGGAAGGATCTGTCACTTTCTGTTCTTTCAGTTTCTAATTTTTCTAATCTTAAATTTAGTTCTTCACATTTCTGCAGCTATTTGTGATTTTTTTAAAAAAAAAATCTTCATGGAAATTCTTCACCATTTTAGTGTGAATTTCTCCTGATAAACACATTTGTGTATGCAGTTTTGACTAATATACACATTTTTACAAGCAATTTCTCCTAATATAATGCATGTTTGTATGTTATTTTCACTAACATACTCATTTTTTACTTTTCCCCAATACATGTACTTTTGTAAACATTGTTTGCATCACAAAATTGGGATTTTGAAGGATGGCTGTGCTTTGTTTCTCATATTGTTTTGGAAAGTGCATATTTAATAGATTTAGTTTTAAATGTAAATTGAATTGAATTTCTTCCCCATCTCTACTTACTGGAAGGTGTCTATGCACTGTGATAATGCCTCTTGTTTGCCTGAATGGAGGATAGAGAGTTGTGCATGGGGTATAGATGTATATAGAAATCTCTCATTTCTGTTGTACATTAGCCACTGGCATGTGGCCTCTGGAAGGCTGTCCATGAGAGAATGTGGCACTGGTGCTGGAAAAGTCTCCCCTGCAGAAGCAGTTCTCCTGGTGGGGAAGAGCTACAGTGTGAGCTTCCCGGCAGCAGCATCACTGCCACTCACTGGGAGGAAAAGGGGCGAGGTGACGGGAGGTCAGGGTTGTGTGAGTGGACTGGCAGAGTCCATCTTAGAATCTAGCACTGTGGCTCTGTCCTACTGGGCAAGCTGTTTCGGTTACAATGATTGGCAGTGACTCTCCATGGTATCAGACAGGGGCTTCTCCAAGGCCTGCCTGGAGATACTGGGGATTGAATCTGGGACTTTTTCCATGTTTTGTCACTGAACCATGGCCCTCCCACATTGTGCTTGCGTGTCTACAGGGAGTGTAGGCCCCCAGGCAAATATATAGCTGTTTTAGGCATGGAGGTCTGTATCCCCTTCAGCTGAGCCTTGACATTCTATAACTTTTAGCTTTTTCCTAGCCACTTGGAAGATAGGTCAAAGAACGGTCAATGTGATTAGTTAACTCATAGCCACCTGGTAACTTATCTGAGGGGCTAATGAGCTTGCATTGCTAGGGAGTGGTCTGATGTACTGCCAGAAAAAGTAGCTCCAAGATGTCAAGAAGTTCTGCTTGTTAGTAGTGCTAATTAGAGCAATACCTTATCACTTTGATTTTGCGAAAACAAGACAATCAATCAAATGCTATGATACTTCAAAGATTATTGCAATGCTTGTAATGCTACCTTTGATGCCCAGTTTGGTTGTTCAGACTGGTCAATGGTTCATGCAGGACCTTGCAGTCTGATCCACCTATTGGGTACACTTGTGTGCTGTAAGTTACGCAATAAACTCTCCTTGTAAGCAAACCTGAATCTGCTTTATCATTTCCTTGGTATCTCTGAAACTTAAAAGCCCACAGCTGGGGGCATACAGGGAGCCAGTATAGATTGGTGCAGAAGTGATAAATCCCAATTCGGTGCCTGCTTCTGCAGTTTATATTTCATGTTAACAGGGATAATCTTTGAGAGTTTAAGCATGCATACAGTTTGAAAGTACCTTTTCAGATAGTATTGTATTGTGTTGATCTTCATAATGGCTGTATTGATACGTTTGAGAAAAACAAACAGGAGGAAGCTTATGTGTTGGCCTTCAGCCTGAGCATCATTTGAAAGCATTGCAAGATCTTGTCATTCATCCAGGCTTTTTGTGCTTCAGGCAAATCTAGTGTACATTCATCCTGATTTGTTTGCTAGGAGGTTTGATGACCTTGCATGAAAGCAAGTGTTATCCCACACTTTCAAATGCCTTTCCCTGCCATTTTCCTTATCACAAAAAGGCTGATCTTTTGGGGAGATGGGCTTGTTGCACAAGACCTACTAATCAACTATAATTGCACGACCTGAATTTACTGGTGATTGAATCCCACCCAAAAATAATGACAGTTTGGAAGCCACATTGTATCACAGCTTTTCCTCTTTGTCCCTTTGTCATACTTTAACCTCCTATAAGGCATTGTACACAATGAACTCTCCTTACCATCCACATTTAGCATGTGGTTGCAGGCAGCCTCAGTCTCTGGAGTTTGCATTTCCTTTTGGATTGTTCCAAGAGTTTCTCTTGACAATCCCATTTTATGAGGTTTTCTTTGCTTTGTTTTGTTTTCCTACATAGGATTTAACAGCTGCTCACCCCTTGTGATCTGGCACGCTATGGCTGCCTTATGGGAAAAGTTTAAATTATGAGCAGCTTAGGAGAACAGGCAAACCAGAATAACAATTTTTAGTACAACAGCAAACTACCGTGATGGCAATTTTTTGAGTACTGCTTATGGGCCAGAATAGCTATCAGATGGGGGTGGCCCATTACACATTTCCAAAAGGGGGGGGGATGGCAAAAGGACATAATTGCATAGAACTTCCATTTGCTAATTTCTATGTGTAGATACAAATTTAGAATGAATTACTATGCTTTTATAGAATCCATGGATGGGGTTTGGTCTTTGTACAACATTTCTACTGTTAATAATGGATGGGATGTACATGTTTGTGATGTTACTGTTGTAGTTATCATTGTTATTATTTTTAAATTTTATTTTTAAAAAGAATAAAATACTACAATTTAAATAGAAATACAGTGCATCTCACCATAGCTGGGAAGGCTGTGACCAGATGACCTCTATGCCTGCTGGTCTACTGCCCAGATGCTAATAGTTGATGGATAACTTGAAGGCTCCATTCTTTAAAGCTCTTTATTTTTAAAGCAGATTTGGACAAGACAGCCCTTCAAATAGAGGGCTTCTTCAAACAGAGGTCTATCGTCTGATAGCCTTTCTGTTCTATACACAGTAAGACACTCTACTATATGGTAATAACAACTTCAGTTCTCCAAATGTGGATCCTTACGTAGCCAAAGCAGCCCCAGCCCCCATAATGGGGAGGCATCAGTAGGTTTGGGGAAAACATGGCTGCTGTGTGTTGCCATAAAATCTGGCCTGGAATCAACTACTCCATAATACATATTAGAATGTTTGTATATTACAATGTTTGTATAGTTGTCTGTCTTTTCTAATTAAAAGTGCAACTTTTTTTAAAAAAAGTTCCTTAAAAAAGTAAATCAGCAGCTTTGCATTGCTCCTGCATTGTTTGAAAAGTTCCATTATCATCCACAGTGATGAGCTATGGATGTCTTAAGATATTCAGGCAGGCACCAAAACAGAAAGTTCAAGCTGTTATTAACGTTTCCTGGCAGAGGCACTCTGTTAGGCAAAAAAAAAAGGGGGGGGAGAAAGTTGTAGATTAAATGCATAGGATTACAGTATTTGGTTTTCACAGCGGTTATTACTGTAGATGAATTTGTTCAAATATCCTTCGAATAAATGCTAATATGGAGAAGCAATTCCAACTGAAGGAAATGAACTGGCAGCGTTGTATCAGAAAAGTTTTCAAAAAAATGTGAAAAATAAATGTGTTTATCTGTAATAATAGGCTAAGCAAGGAGACCTATCCTATGCTCAGCAGGGCCAGCTCCAGGTTTGAGAGGGCTTTAGACGATGCACCCTCTGGTGTACCCTTTCCATTGATGGGCACTGATGGGTTTATCTGGCGGTGGACAGCAGTGCTTCAAGAAGCAAGGAGGTTCTGCTGATATAGTAGTGCTCTCAGAGGTTCTGGGAAACTGAAATAGCAGCTAGACCCAGCAACCTTGTGCTGATGAGAATGCTGAAAAAAGTTAAATGAGGGAGGGTAGGTGTTAGTGGTGGTTCCTCCTGGTCAGCCCACCATAGCTATTTGTACTCTGTCCATATCATAATCTAATAAAGTTGAGTGAGTTAAATAGCGTAGACATTTGAATAAAGGATGGTGAGCCAGTGGTCTTCTAGAAGCTGTTGAACTACAACTTTCATCATCCCTGATTATTGGATATGCTGATTGGGGCTGATGGGAGCTGGAGTCCAACCACATCAGGAGGGCCACAGGTTGCCCACTCTTTATGCATTGAGGCCAGAAGGAATTTTTCCAGTGTAGTCCTACTGTAACATGATTCAGCCAGTGTCCTTGGGTTCCTCATGTCCTGGTGTCTCAAAAGAATAGGGGAAATACTTTGCTACTTATCCAGATATAGGAGCTGAAACTCGGCTGTTAAAAATAACAGTGATACGAATGTGTGTTTGAATATGTTCCCTATGAGGAAGCAGAATTGCTGGAAAATAGTATTAAAATGTTTAATAATACTAGAGCAACAAGCCACTGTGCAGTAGAACTGGCTCCAAAAAGTAGTTTAAAATGTCAGTTTTCCAGACTGAATCTTGGCATCCTAAACAGAACTTAGGTCAACTAGCAACACAAATGTAAGATTTAAAAGTTGCATTATTTGATAGTAAAAATATATCTCAGACTGTAATCTCGTTTGAACTTTGTAACATTGCCAATGATCGGAGTGAGGGAAGAAAAAAAGAATAATAGGAGGGTGGATTGTGTAAAAATAAAGGTTACTGGAATAATATCTTCAAGGAAATTCTGATAACAACCTATTTCTGAAATATGGTAGGAAAATTAACAGGTGTTGCAAGCCTGGGAAAAATTATGTAGAGGTTTAAACATAGTGGAGTAAAATTTAAGTCTGGGAAATATCACCATGAACATCTATTTACATTCCTGCATGGCTGAAACCATAGAAATTGGCTCTCAAGACTAGTTTAAGGGTTGCAGGCTGCATAGATATACAGCAGTACCTATACTCTCTAAAGCTCTCCAGAGCTCTCCATATCTTAGTAACTACCCAGAAATTCTGCTACAGGTTGGGCAACCCCCCACACCCGATCTGTTACAAAATTCTGTTTTAAGTTGAGTTTGACAGCAACGTTTCAACATTTCTTTTAAACCTTTGTGGTCAAATTTTAGCTTCAAAATCAGATTGCTGAAATTGTTTAATTTTCAAATGAGGGCTTCAAGTGAATGTCCACCTAGTTCCAGTTTCAGATAAAGCTTTGGGAGAGGCTCATGATTTCCAGAGGATGTTTAATGGTCTTTTTTTCTCTTCATTGTTTGCTGCTGTTCATGTCTTTCACTTGCCCTCCTTCAGGTCCATTTTTTCTCCTGGGTAGTGCTTTTTGTCCTTCCTAGAGTGATCCCAGCTAATCAGGAATCATTTAGTAAAGATGTGATGATATCACAATGACAGATAGCCAATCAGATGGGGCTGCATGATGACAATGTTTCAGGCCTGATTTTAGCACTGAAACAGCCTTGCTCATCTTGATTGATGGTCTTTATTGGGAGACAGACAATGGAAGTGTGACACTATTGGTTCTCCTTGATCACTTGGTGGCTTGCAACACCATTGACCATGGAGTCCTTCTGGAACAATTCAAGGAGATATAGGAGTTGACAGCAGTATTACAATAGCTCTGCTCCTACCTGCAGGGTTGCTACCAGAAAGTAGCACTAGGAGACTGCTGCTTGGCTCTGTTCATGGCTTTAGAGCTGTGGGGTCCTGCAGGGGCCTATTCTGTCTTCTGTGCTATAGAACATCTATATGAAACCGATGGGAGTTGTTATCTAGCGAGTACCATGTCATTTGTATGCTGATAATACATAGTTCTATCTCTCCATTTCATCTGAATCAAGAGAGGCTGGGAAGGTGTTGGACTAGTACCTGGAAGCAGTGAAGGGCTAGAGGGGAGTCAAAAAACTGATGCTAAATCCTGATAAGAGGGAGGAACTATAGGTCCTTATGTCCAGGAATTAGTGGATGATCTGTTTTGATAGGGATTACACTCCCCCTGAAGGAATAGGTTTGTAGTCTGAGAGAACTCCTGAATTCTAATTTTCCACTGGAGTTCCAAGTGGCCTGGGGCTAGGAGTGCTTATGACCAACTTAGACTGCTTCACCTGCAGAGCAAAAATAGCCTGCCATCTGAAGTCAATGTTGTAGCTACCTTCTATCCAGACTAGTGCAATATGCTATATGCAGGAGTGCCATTGAAGATAATCCAGAAGCTGCATCTAGTGCAGAATGTGGCTGCCATGTTGGAAGGTCAGACAGCCAGTGACAGCCAGCGTGGTAGGGCTGCGCTGCTTATCTGGTGCTCCTGCTGGCACATTTGCATCATACCCACCTCACTGCCCCTTCCATCCCGGTATGCAACAGCAGTTGGCTGGAGAAAGGTCAGATAAGTGGCACAGCCCCACTGTACGAGCCACTACTGGGGAGACCCTGATGTGACCACATATCTCTGGTCCTAAAAGTGCTGCATTGGTTGCTAGTGAGCTACCAGACCCAATTCAAATTGTTAGTAGTAGTAAACAAAGCCCTAAATAGCCTGGGACCCAGGTTCTAAAAAATGCCTCCCCCATTATCAACCATCTTGGGGCTTGTAACCAACAGGTTAGGCCCTGTTGGTGGTGCTGATGTTGGGTGCTGGCCTCCTAGTGGTGATCCGCAACAGAGTCTTTTCAGTAGCACTCCCCATTATGGAATGCTGTCCCTGCTGAGGTGCATCTCTCCCTTTTCCCATTACTCAGAGCTTGGAAAAGTTACTTTTTTGAACTACAACTCCCATCAGCCCAATCCAGTGACCATGCTGGCTGGTGCTGGTGGGAGTTGTAGTTTAAAAAAGTAACTTTTCCAAGCTCTGCCATTACTGATGTTTAGGTAGAACGTATAAACATTTCTGTTCGCCCCAGGCATTTGGGGGCTGAAAGATACCAAAATATAGTTTGCAGCAACACTGAAATATTAGTTGTAAGGATACTCGGTTTGTTTTTAAATGTATTGTTTTATTGTTTGCCACCCTGGGCTCGTTCGGGAGGAAGGACAGGATTAAAATCTAACAAATAAATAAAATGTCACTCTAGGAAAATGAAGCTGATCAAAAGTGAAGATATGCTTCTTGGACTGGATTCATGAATGATCCTGTTTACCCTCATTTCCCATAGAGAAACATGTTCATCCATATTCAACATAGCTTCCCCCAAATACCAAAATGAAATACTTTTTGACACTGCTGAAAATGTTAACAAAAAGTCCACCACTTTATGAAACAATCCTAGATGATGTTTTGTTTCAGCCAGTTCTACCTTTTGTGTTGCCGAGACTACAACCCCCTATTCTCTTGGGATATTTTGCCACACTATGCAGCCCTACAGATCCCATTTAAAAGCTTCCCAGGCAAGGAAATGCACATGAATCAGGGCTGCCATGTGAAATGTTTCCTTTAGTTGTTCTCATGGCCACTTCCAGATCACATTTTATCAATGCCTTAAAATAGTCCTAACTCCATCATGAATCTGACGTGCTTTCTTTTCCCCTGAGATGAATACACCCAGATTAATTTATTATGATTCAGACTGATTTTCATAGACATATCAGATGTCATGAATATTGTAAGACAATTATTTGTCTTGGTGGAGACAACCTGAATCTAATTAAATGTGGCTAATATGGCTTATTCACACGTTAGAATGAACAAGTTAGCTCTAAACATGTGCAAGTATTAGGCTAAAAGAGTGCATACCTATTAGGAAAGTGCAATCGATTCAGCCAAACCCCAAAGCCTGAACTGAATCCAGCCAATTTGGGCTTTAGCTGAGTTGGGTGAAGACAGCCCCAGATCACCCCAGGTTGGGCCTCCAAGAGTGATCCTGAGTTGTCAGGTTGGCTGTGTGTGCCAGCAGGGGTACACACATGCACAGTAAGACAGAGCAGGACTGAACCCTCGACTCACTAGCTGGTGAGTGGAGAATTCAAACGCAGGCTACAGAAGTCTCTTCTCCAGCACATTCCCCACAGACTGCAGGGGTTTGGGGGTGAGGAGAGGAAATGAGAAGCAATGTTTCCTTTCCCGAACCCCTCCTTACTGTATGTTTAATTAGAGTTAATTACTGAACATAACACACAACTACAAAATTAGGGTTAATTAGGGAGCATTGGACCAGGTGTTCCTCAGGCTGGGGAGATATGGGGCCCAATACTTACTGGTTTCTATGTGTGTTATGTTCCTTCAAGTCAATTTCGATGTATGGCAACCCTAGGAATCAGCAACCTCCAACAGCATTTGTTGTAAGTCACCCTGTTCAGATCTTGTAAGTTCAGGCCTGTGGCTTCCTTTATGGAATCAATCCATCTCTTGTTTGGTCTTCCTCTTTTCTACTCCCTTCTGTTTTCCCCAGCATTATTGTCTTTTCTAGTGAATCATGTTTTCTCATTATGTGTCCAAAGTATGATAATGCCAGTTTCATCATTTTAGCTTTTAGTGATAGTTCTGGTTTAATTTGTTCTAACACCCAATTATTTGTCTTTTTCACAGTCCACAGTATGCACAGAGCTCTCTGTGATGTTCCTGTATTAATGTAAATATGGTAAGTGCTGTTTGTATAGAAGATATATGGTAAGTGGAATGAAAGAGGAGGGGGAAGTAGATGAGCAGTAGAATGCTAGATGATTGGCTGAGCGTTTGAATGGCTGAGAATATAAATGGAAGAATGACAGTTGAATCTGGGTGGGTTGTTTTGGTGGTGTTTGGAGGAGGGTGTTAGGTGGTGGATGTCAGGAGAGTGTGGAGAAAGAGGGAGTGGGAGTTCTAGTTAATGATAAGTCAAGTATCACAGGAATAGATGAAACCATATGCTTAAGTACCATTAGAAAAGTAATCTTGTTATTTCTGTTATTTAATAAATACTATTTTGGTTTACCGAAGGCCTGATCCTTGGCTGGGGTTTCACAGACCAGAAGGGAGGGTAAGGTAATTACCAAAGCTGAAGGGCAACAGTAACAAATGGTGGCAGCGGTGAAGAGGAGAATAATAACATTACAAGTATCCAGAGCAACCCCGAGTTATATGAGTTATCTACATTGATACAAGGGGGTTGGGAACAGTATAAGCACGGAGTCACAAAAGTAACCAGTCAGAGAGAGGCTGAGACAAAGTCTCTGGGAACATTGGTTATAGGACGTGGCTGGTGGTGCTGCCTAGCAGGGGGATCTAGTGAGATCTGTGCTAAACCATAAAAAAGGACAGTCCAGACTGGTGGAGTCCCTGGTGGTGCCTAGTGAAAGGTAGTAGCCACAAGCAGGTAGGAACCTGACAGGGAGAGCCAGGGAAGGGTGTCACACTCTCCTCCAACACCATATTTCAAATGAGTTTATTGTTCTCTTGTCTGCTTTTTTCATTGTCCAACTTTCACATCCATACATAGAGATCAGGAATACCATGGTCTTGAATGATCCTAACTTTGGTGTTCAGTGATACACCTTTGCATTTGAGGTATAGCTACCGTCTGCAGTCCTAGCCTTCTTCTGATTTCTTGACTATTGTCTCCATTTTGGTTAATGACTGTGCCAAGGTATTGATAATCCTTGACAAGTTCAATGTCCTCATTGTGAGCTTTAAAGTTACATAAATCTTCTGTTGTAATTACTTTAGTCTTCTTGACATTCAGCTGTATACCTGCTTTTCTGCTTTCCTCTTTAACTTTCATTAGCATTTGTTTCAGATCATTACTGGTTTCTGCTAGTAGTATGGTATTGTCTCCATATCTTGAATTATTGAATTATTTCTCCCTCCAATTTTGACACCTCCTTCATCTTGGTCCAATTCTGCTTTCCTTATATGTTTTGCATATAGATCAAACAAATAGAGTGATAAAATACAGCCCTGTCGCACACGCTTTCCAATTGGGAACCAATTGGTTTCTCCATATCCTGTCCTTACAGTAGCCTCTTGTCCAGAGTATAGGTTGTGCATCAGAACAATCAGATGCTTTGGCACCCCCATTTCTTTTAAAGCATTCCATAGTTTTTCATGATCTAAACAATCAAAGGCTTTGCTGTAATCTATAAAGCACAGACTGATTTTCTTCTGAAATTCCTTGGTCCGTTCCATTATCCAACGTATGTTTGCAATATAACCTCTTCCCTTTGTAAATCCAGCTTGGACATCTGGCATGTCTCACTCCATATACGGTAAGTGCCTTTGTTGTAGAATCTTGAGCATTACTTTACTTGCATGGGATATTAAGGCAATAGTTCAATAATTACTGCATTCCCTGCAATCCCCTTTCTTTGGAATTGGGATGTATATGGAACTCTTCCAGTCTATGGGCCATTGTTTAGTTTTCCATATCTTTTGACATTTTTTTGTCAATATTTGGACAGAATCAGTCTCAATAGCTTGTAGCAACTCTATTGGTATGCCATCTGTTCCTGATGATTTGTTTCTCCCAAGTATTTTAACAGCAGCTTTTACCTCACATTCTAAAATTTCTGGTTCTACATCATATAGTTCCTCCATGAATGAACCTGTCATCCTGGCATCTCTTTTATAGTGTTCTTCAGTGTATTGGTTCCATCTTTCTTTTATTTCATCGCGGTCAGTTAATGTGTTCCCCTGTTGATTATTCAACATCCCTACTCTTGCTTTAAATTTCCCTTTCATTTCTCTAATCTTTTGGAATAGGGCTCTGTTCTACCCTTTGGGAGAGGAAGATGGCTGCTGAGCTGGTTGCAGCTCATTAACGCTGCTCTGTGCTGAATTCAGTTTACCAACTGTTACCCTCTATCTATGAAGGTCGGTCACCTGTTTTGAACCTGCTCTTTTTGTTGGCGATTTGTTTTATTTTCTATACTCTACTCCCTCTCATTAAGGGTATTAAGATTTATGGCCTAAGGCATGATAAGACACCCCGGTGGAAAGCCTTGCCTCTCTTCTATAAATCACGGTGCTTACAAGGAAGATGTGTCGAGACCATGTTATTCAGCTTGAAGAGGCTTCAGAAGATTTTTATGGAGACGAGAAACAACTTAAAATCACCCAATTCTTCACTTCATTTAACGCCGAGAAGAAAGCTCCTTGCTCCCACAATCGAGATGCAGTTTTAAATTTAAAGGAGCCAGCCTGCATTTCTAATTCCATTTTGTCAGCCTTCCCTCCTGGTGCTGAGCTAGACTGGTCATTAGATCTCAGAGATATCCACACGAATGTGGAGTCGTCCCCACCAGTCAACTCAAACCTTGCACAGGAGCTAGCTCAGGCTGAGCTTCCATCAAATCCGTTAAATTTGCGTTCAGAGATCCCGTCGGGGGTTTCTGTCTTGGCTACAGATAATCCTGAAGTCCTGAATCTTCAACGTTCACAGGGTCCATTATCTTTTCTTCATTATACGCCAGAGACAATGGAATTGGAAAGTGACAATGTGACACAGACCCGGCTTCAGTCTGATTACCTACACCTAAACACTCAACTGACAATTGCTTCGAGGGAAATAGTATGTATCAAAAACTTTATCTCAGAGACTAATGGCTTAAGGACCCTCACGGAGGAATTTTTTAAAATAGTTTCAATCATTAAGCCTGAAAATTTCACCAATATCAGATCAAGTTCAACCCCTCCTCGTGGTAACAAATGCAAACGTAAACAGAAATCCAAAGCGGCCCTGAATGTTAAAAAAATCCAAAAACATTAAAGGATATAAACACTCTAAAGGTAAGAAGGTGGATTTTCGGAAGCTTTTTAAACTACTAGAAACATCGTTAAATACCGGAAGAGCAAAGGAAAACTCCACTCGACCTTTCCCTCTCCAAGACTCTTCGCGTAAACCTCAAGACAATCTGTTTTGCCATCCCCAAATTTCCCTTTCCATGGCCCATGAGCCAGTTGTGGTAAACTCGAGTCCTGAATGGCGGGCTCACATGGATGGCCTCTTTAAGGACCCACACCCTTCTGAGGATGTGAACTTTTGGTCTTTGAAATATAATCGGAACTCGATTGCTCTATTAAATCTACCCATCTTCTGCTCCAGATCCTTTAATGCTAACAAGAAAGGGTACATTTATAAAATTCTACATTCCCTGAACCTGACATTCATCAAATCAGAGGATATTGTAAAGGCGGAATTTTTGCCTAGTTTCAACACAAAACTGTCAGTCCTTCTCACCTTTAAACACCAGGTGTCGTCTAGTCTCATATTGGCTAGACGGTCCTCCTTACTTAGGCGTGGAATCCATGTGCAAAGACATTTTTTAAACCTTTTGACACCAGCCAGTTTCTTCTGCAAGGGCTCTACCACTCCCAAAGGATCCCCAGTCCCGTGTTGGTAACTCTCGAATCTAGCCCGTCCTTGAATCTATTGCGACTCTCCGCCCCAGTTACTGGAACTGACACCTCAAAGGAGGACATGGATCTACTACCTTCTAGATCTCTAAATGAGTCCAACCGCCTTGGACTAGACTTATCTAATGACAGTTTTATTGTCGTGGACGAGATAAGTGTTTCTTCTGCCTCTTCGTCCCCGTGTGAGCCTCAGTTACAACCCCCTGAGAGGGCTTGCACCGGTGACCTAGAGGATGAATCCTTTCTTTTTTCCTGTGAAGGGGTGGAGGAGCTGGAAAATAGTTTTCCAACATTGTCTGAAAATGCCCAACGGGATATTATAAACAATTTACAAAACCTACTTAAAGTCCTCCAAGGCAAAAGGCCGCCTTCCAGATTTCTGGAGGACTTTGAATTAGGTTCACCCTCTAAGGGGGTTATTTCAGACCAGCTGCCATCCTCCTCCTCCCTTCTGCAGACTGGGCCGAATGTTTATAATCCTGTGTCGCACTGTGAGGCCCTGATTCACCAGGAGGAGCCTATCCCAACATGACGCACAGTGTCTGACACGAGATCTGCTCCTCCCCTCCTTACCGTGGCCTCTTGGAATGTGGCGGGTTGGCTTTCTAAACTGGCAGATTATGGCTTTATGGAATTTTGTAAATGCTTTCAGATCATTTGTATTCAGGAATCTTGGATTACTTCCCCTGCCTTTCCTTCCTTCTCTGGTTATATTGCCTATTCTTCCCCTGCTATTAGCTCCACCAAGGGGGGCAGACCCCAGGGAGGTCTAGCTACGCTAGTTTCGGTGGATTGGAATCCAACGGCCTCTGAGATTGTGACGATACCGTCTAATAACTTTCTCATCATAAAAGTCTCCTAGCCTGACTCCCCTGAATTAATAGTAATCAATGTTTATGTCCCCCCAATGAGTGTAAAGTCTGGCGACGAGCGTCTCTCTATCTGGTGGGAATTAGATCAAGCAGTGTCATCCCTGTTTCATCAATTTCAAGACCCCTTAATATTACTAGCCGGCGACTTTAATGCCAGGATAGGCTCTAACAATTCAGCCATTGGCAGCAAACTGGGGCTCTCCCTGGACGATCTTTCTGTCTTCCCCTGCAGGAATTCTATAGATTCATCTATAAATTCTGCAGGGCTTTCATTTTTTACATTAATTTTCAAATTTCACTTTTTTATTTGTAATGGCTCCGACCTGTTCCCCAAGTCTAATGTTTACACCTTTTTGGGCCCAAGGGGCAGGAGTACAATTGATTATATGGTCCTCTCCTACAACCTTACCTCCTTTATAAATTCCTTTGAGGTTATTTCAAGACCAGAGAGTGACCACATGCCCATTTATGCTGCTTTTTCCTTCCCCCTTAACCTCACTCCTTGTGCCCTTATCCCTTCTGATTCCCTATTGCCCCAGCGAGATAGAAGGATTCGCTGGAGTGGCAAAGTGAATGAGTCCATCAACTCCCTTTTAAATTCTCCTCAAATGTTGGACATGAGAGTCCTGTCCTCTAAGGATCCTCTTAATCTCTACGATACCGTAGTCCAGATGTTAAAGCCTCTACTGGTTACCTCTAAATCAATCCCCCTAAAGACACGTGGGAGGTTCGATAATTGTTGCACCCTGGCAAAAGGTAGGCTAAACAGGGCCATCAGGACATTAAGACAGGACGAGTCAGTAGATAATTTTAACGCTTATCTATTCCTCAGGCGGTCTTATAAAAAACTTCTTAATTCTAAAAAAGCAAATTTTGTTCAACTGCAATGGAGAGAATTAGGTCTAGCCTCCCGAGAGAAAAATTCTTCTAAATTTTGGGAACTGGTCACCAGGGGAATGAGGGAGGAACGTGTTATTACCGATAATCAGATAACCTCTGATCAGTGGAGTCTTCATTTCTCTGAGTTATACAATGCCTTCCCGTCCCCTCTTCAATCTCACTCTGTATCCCTGGCTAGTCTATTAAATTGCTGCCCAGATTGGGATCCAGTCTCTCCTGAGGAGGCTGCCCTGCTCATCGGCTCACTGCCCACTAACAAAGCCCCGGGAGAGGATATGCTCCTGGCAGAGCTATTTCTATTTAACCCTGAATGGTGGGCTCCTATCCTCGCCAAACTATTTACATCTATTAATGCCCACGGAGTTATTCCTAAGGGCTGGTGCTCCAGCACGGTGATCCCGCTTCATAAAAGTGGCCCCAAATCAGATCCTAAAAACTTTAGGCCGATTAGTCTATTAGACACAGCGTCCAAACTTTAAACAAGGTATCTCCTAGCTAAATTGGTCTCCTGGGCAGACGAGAATGGTGCTATTGCCCAGGAACAAGCAGGATTTGTTAAAGGCAAATCTACAATCGACCACTATTATGTTCTTTCCCACCTTATTCAAAAATATGCTCTCCATAACAGGAAAGAACTATTTGTCACATTTGTGGATTTCTCCTCTGCCTTTGACCTGGTTGACAGGAGCCGCCTATTGCAGAAACTTGGGGATACCAATATAGACAGAAGGTTACTCCTGCTGCTCCAAATCCTGCATTGCGATACATCCCTTAGAGTTAGATTGGGAGCCAATGGTCTCCTCTCTGATGTGATCCCTACTTCCCGGGGGGTCCGTCAAGGTTGCCTTTTGGCTCCCTTTCTTTTTAACTTTTATATTAATAACATCATTCACGAACTTTCTGGCCCAACATTTTTCCACCCCACTATAATTGCCACCAAACTCTCTGTCCTACTGTATGCCGACGATCTGGCCCTTATTTCAACAACCCAAATTGGCATGAGGAGGTTGTTATATAAATTAGGCCTTTTTTGTACTAGGGAGCACCTCCGCGTTAACCATGTTAAGACAAAAGTAGTTGTATTTGGGGGGAAAAGGACCAACCATGTTTGGAGACTTAATAATGCAATAGTTCAACAACAACGGAGTTATTGCTACCTAGGCGTACACTTTACCTCCAACCTGTCCTGGAAACTTCACTGTGATTCTGCTAAATTGAAGGCCTCTCGCTCTGTACATCAGTTATGCCGCTTCTTTTCTAGCAGGGGTGGCAAACTGATCTCCCCCGCGTTGGAAATCTTTCGCAGGAAAATCATTCCACAGCTCCTTTATGGGGCTGAAATTTGGGGCTACAGCAACTTTTCACAGCTAGAAGTAGTCCAGAATGGCTTCCTCAGGTTTATCTTGGCAACCCCTTGCAGTACTCCTGCCTCCATGCTGAGGTTACAGACTGGCTCGCATCCCTTGGAGGCTATGGTCCACGACGCCTTGGCTTCCTATTGGCTATGTCTATCCAGGATGGATGACTCCCGCTTACCCAAAAAGTGCCTTTTGGAGCAAATGCAGTCATACCATCAATCTACTTGGTTCTCCCAAGCCAAACTCAAACTGTCTGCCTATGGGATTGCCATAGCTCTCCTACCCTCTTACCCCTCACCAAGGGCTAGACGACTGCTTAAGGAAAGGATTTTACTATACGCCCAAAGATGGACCCTCCACTCGGCATTTCAATCTCCTTTTTCCCTATGGTACCCTTGGTACAAGACGTCGTTTGGGGTGGAACCCTACCTTTCCTGATTCCCCCACAGTTAAGAATGGCATTTACCTCCCTCCATTTCCAAACTATGCCCTCGGCCATGTTAGACGGCCGCTACGCTAATATTCCCCTTGACTCTAGAGTGTGCATCTGCCAATCTGGTGAACTGGAGGATGTAGCTCATTACCTCCTGAAATGCCCACTCTATGATGATCCTAGATCTAAATTTATCTTCCCCCTAATTTACTCACTGTTAGATAGACCTGTCCCGGAACAAATAGCCACTCTCTTGGTTGGCATGGACAAATATGTCACAACACGTGTTGCCAATTTTGCCCTTGCAGCCAAGAAGATCGGGTCTACATTTGTTAAACAATCATTGCAGGCTTGTAATTGTTAATTATAGGGCTATGTGGAGCAGGTTCCTTATGCTCACGTTCATTCCTATGTAGACCTTCACCTTCTATACCCTCCTGTCCTGACAGTAGACCATATTGTCCTTACCCAGCTTTGATTTTCAAGTATGTATTACTCTTATGGGCGACGGCAGATTTTATTATCTTTTACCCAGCTCTTCTACAAATTTTATATATTTATGTATTTTATGTATTTTAATCCTAGCTCTTGTGGCGGCTATCTAGCTTTAAGCAATAAAATATGTTTGGTTTGGCTCCAAACTTCTTACTGTTCTACCCTTTTTGTTGTCCTCTTCTATTTCTATACAATAACTATTGTAATAGTTCTCTTTGTCCCTACATACTAGTCTCCGTATTGTTGCATTTAGGGTTCTGACTGTGTTTCTCCTTTTGCTTTTTCTCTCTTTAACCATTTTAAGAGTTTCTTCAGTCATCCATTGAGGTCTTTCTCTCTTTTTAACTAGAGGTATTGTCTTTTTGCATTCTTGCTGATAATGCCTCTGACTTCACTCCATAGTTCTTCTGGTTCTCTGTCAACTAAGTTTAAAATCTTAAATCTGTTCCTTATTTGATCTTTATATTCTTCTGGGATGTTATTTAAATTGTGTTTTGGCATTGTGATTGCTTTGTTGTTCTTCTTTAGCTTTACTCTGATTTTCGATATGACCAGTTCATGATCTGTACTGCAGTTTGCTCCTGGTCTTGTTCTCAAAGAAAGTATAGAACTTCTCCATCTTCTGCTTCCAATTACTGTATATAATCAATTTGGTTCCTAGACTGACCATTAGGTGATGTCCACATGTACAGTCGTCTTTTTGGTTGTTCAAAAATTGTGTTTGCAAGAAACAAATTATTGACTTCACAGAATTCAATGTCTTTCTCCTGCTTCATTTCTATCTCCTAAGCCACTTTTCCCCACAGTTCCTAGTTCTTTGTTCCCTACGTTTGCATTCCAGTTCCCCATGATTATCAGAACATCCTATTTTGGTGTGTGATCAATTTCTTCCTGTACGTCTGCATAAAATCTCTCCAATGGCACCACACCAAAGAAGACTCGTGACACAGACATGGATTAATGTTATATTTATTTAAAATATAACAAATAGTAAACATCATCCAATTTCAGCCAATTACCAAACTGATCACACTTCGGGCAGATGAGGATATACCTATCTGGGAGGGAGTGTTCCCTCCAGTTCCCTGGGCATGTCAGTCACTGTGGACTGTGACTCCCCAGCCAAGGATGTGGGATAACTTGTCCCTCCTTGCTATTAGAGCCAATCAAGTGTTTCCAATCTCTGCAGCCTGGCCCCGCCGTACAGGTGTTCACCCTGAGCAAGTTGGTCCCACAACGACACCCCCCAGATCCCCACCAGTCGCATAGCACTGGTAGTTCCCTAGAGAGTGCCCTTTAACAAAATGCCTCAGTCACATGCATTGTACCCCCACCTTTCTCACCTGTCCAAATTCCATGCCACAAGAGGGGATCAGCTGAAGCTTGATCACCTCAACCCAAGGAAAACAATGCCTTCAACCCCAACCAAAGATCCTCCAAAAACAGATCATATCACTGCTCAGAAAGATGAACACCATCATCTCGATTGAGATGCGGGCAGCGGAACTGAATTCTATCATGAGGGATGAACGCACCCCCAAGGGACAAAACTAAATTTTTAACTTTCTTATTAATCCACTGCCGAGACCTATCAATTCTGTTGGGGTGAACAGTACCCCTCCAGACCCTCCACTCCAGCCTATCCGACCAGACTATAATTAGTTCCAGAAATGAATGCCTAACCCATCTGAGGTCATAAGCAGGTCCAAACGAGGACACTACACAAGGTCATTCTCACTCAGATGCACAACTAAAATATTGGGTCATTGGCCTGAAGACATGATCCTACAGATCGTTGGCAACAACTCCCCCCACATCATGCTGCACCTGGTCACCCAGCAAACTGTTGCACAGAGAGAAAGCTGCAACTGCATCCCCACCACAGAAGAAGCAGCCCTCTTGCGGGCCCAGAACAGAATGGAATGCCCACACAGGATGATCCTTGCCAGGACTGGGAGGTTCCAAACACCTGGGAAGAACAAGAGAACATACAAAATTAAACTCACGGCCAAATGTAAGATTTAAAAGTGGCCAATCGCCACCGGCCTATTGCCTGAATACTTTCCATATGCATGCCCACGAAGGCCGCAGCCTTAGCCGCATCAATCTGGAATGAATGCATTCCATACTCTCCTGAATCTCGCCCACTGGCCAACAAGGCCCACCAAACAACAGCCCAAAACGGAAACTGTGTCAGGGCGGATCCGTCGAGATGCATGAATAAATAACGCTGGCCCTCTGGCCTTACGGAAAGAAAGTTTCTTAGAGCAGAACAGGGCATAGGAGAGGTACTGGGCAGGTATGCAGTATCACCATCCTGCCGTGACCCTTTTGATCAGTCTTGGAGACACGCAAGGAGGGCGTTACAGAATTGTCACCCACAACACAATCAGCCAAGCACAAGGTTCGATAGGACAAATCCGTCTTGGAGGATGCTAAAACTTCTCCATTAATTAAGGCTGTCATTAATGCAACTGCTCCGATTAGCCTGGTCTCGTAAGACAAGAAGCACAAAGTGGCAAATGCGGGTATTATCTGCATCAACACATCTGGTGTGATTAGCCTCCTTCAGTCAGGTGCCTTAGGGGTGGAACGCAACCAGCCCTCTAGGACCTTCCAGACCCTGAAATCAGATGTATACTCCTGGATGCCTTTCGCCTTGGAGATAAAGGCGAGGGCCAAAAGGGTGCCGGATATAGTATTCTCAGAGATGTCCTGCCCCTTAAGGAAGATCACGAATTATAGAAGGTGAGACACAGGTATGGCCCACACCATGGGCAGGGCATGCAAGGCCTGGAACTCATGGAATTTTTGAAAACCACGTTGATAAGCTCTCCATGTACTAGGGTCCAGAGCTGAAGCAATGGCAACCCCCACTTCTAACTCCCAAGGCTCCACAGAAAGGGTGGCTTCAGGACCTGATCGGGTGCAGCTCCAGGCACCAACTCCTGAAATTGCTCCATCTGTAATCATGAGAGAGCATCAGCCACATTGTTCTGCAAACCCAGGACATGATGAGCAACAAACAAAATATTAAACCGTAAACATTGTAGAACAAACGCATGCACAAGACGCATCACCCTAGGGGATTTGGATGTATGAGAGTTCACTACACAAACCGTGGCCAGGTTGTCACACCAAAAATGCACTGTGTGATTCTGAAAAGCACAGGGCCATATATGCACTGCCACCACTATAGGAAAACATTCCAGAAAGGTTAAGTCAGTAGTAAGGCATGCATCCCTCCACGGGGTGGAGACCATCCCAGGAGGCGCCAAAGCCGATGTTGCGGGCCCACTCGGCAGAGCAAGATCCTCACTGGTGGAAGCCTTTTCCAGCACATCAATCCTGGCAACTAAATCAGAAAGGAGACAAGCCTTAGTGACTTTAGAAGCCAAACGGGTGGATTTCTTACCCTGTGGGGCCGCGCTGGGACCTGCTTCTGGATCAGCTGGATTCTTGTGCTCCTTTTCCAAAGCTTCAACCCTGGCAATCATGGCCCTAACCATTCCCATATCATCTTCCTTGTCTGATGACAACTGCTGAGGGGTAGGATGCTTCTCAAGCTTCTTCAAAACACGGACTCCATGCTTCTGCTTAGCCTTCTTAGGCAGCATCTTTGAACCACGCCTTACACACACAAAACTGAGTGTAAAAAACACAGATAATCAATATAGAGATGAAACAATAAACAAATGTTTTATCATTAACCGGAATATCTGCAAAGCTATAGCCTAGAATAACCCTTATGTAAATATATATACAGGTATTTATTTATTTATTTTTATTTTTATTTTTTATTTTAACAGAATTAGTAAGGCAAAATAATTAGAAGCCCCCCTACCCTTCCAAGGAACTCACACCTTTCCCCACCCAACAACTGGCCAGACAGAAAAGGAAGCAGAGGGAATGACGGGGGTGGTTGATCTGGGGGGGGGTTAAAGAGATCTGCCTCTAGACAAACAATCAGGAACGCACCAAGGGGGGTCTGCGTCAGGCCGAACCGAACCTGAGGGCTTAACAAAGGTGTCTGACCAAAAAGGGGGGCTAGCACCAAAGTGCAGTATAAAAGGCCCACTCCAGCAAGGCCTTAGGAGGCCGGCACCAAACACACCGCCCGTGAGATGCTGGGGGGGCACATCCGACCTGCCACCCAGCTGATTGGGCCAAGACCCAAGCATGGCCGAGCCTTGGGAAGGCTGCCGCTGCCTCCCTCTCCTGCAACCTGACCAGCCACATGGGCCCAGCCAAGAGGCAGTCAGCAGACAGCCCGTGAGGCATGAAGCCTCCACAGAGCGGGGTGCACACAACTCGGCCTGCTCCTATAACCTGTCTGATGAGCTGGGATAGAAGTGAAGAACAGATATCCGATCTGGAACAGGTATCGCGCATCACCCAAAGGCGAAGCAGAGCCTCTCTCGTCACAGCAGGAGCACATGCTGTCACTGCTGTAAGGCAAAGAGAGACAAGATTCGAGGGAGGAGCAGGCTTATAAACCTGCTCATCCCTTCTTCAGATTGGTCAAAAGACCCCACGTGACCCACTTTCAAATCCTTCGGGAATGTTCCAGAGTCTTCTGAAAAGGGTGTGGGTGGTGGCAAACTCGCCCCTGCGTTAGGTGGGAATGCCATTTCCTCTTCTGTGTTTGCCTTTGGTGCATAGACTTGGATGATGGTTATGTTCATAGGTTTCCCATTAAATCTCATTGATATCATTCACTCAGTCCTTGCATTATAGCTGCTAATTGCTTTTGCTACATCACTTCTCACTATTAAAGCAACCCCATTTCTTCTTTATTTCTCATTTCTGGCATAAAATATTTTAAAGTTGCCTGATTGAAAGTGTCCCATCCCTGTCCATTTTAATTCACTCATGCCAAGTATTGTAATGTTGATACATTCCATTTCTTGCTTGACAATTTCTAACTTTCCCTGGTTTATGCTTTTCACATTTCATGTTCCTATTGTGTACATTGTACAACTCCTGACTCTCCTTTCGCATCTGTGTGCATCAGCCTCCAGGCTCTCGTTTGGCTTTGACCCAGTTGTGCCATTAGTCACAGCGATACTCATACTTGTTCATTTTTCTTCCCTAGTAGCTCGCTGAGTGCCATCTGACCTGGGGGGGTCTCATCGTCCAGCACTATCTCATGTTGTATTTTTGATAGTCTGTTCATAGGGTTTTCATGGTAAAAGGTATCCAGAGGTGGTTTTCCATTGCCTTCCTCTGAGTCTGGTCAACACCCCTATTGTTTTGTAACTATTTGAAGAATGTGGGCCATTTGAAATGTCACAATGTCCATATGTTTCTTCCATGAGTGCTAAACAATTTTATTGCATAAATGTAAAAGAATTGAGATGAGAATGGGGAATAGTAAAAGAGAATGTAGCATTCTGAAGTGAAATGTAAAGGGTGAAAACCTTACAAGTCCAAAAGTATACTGCATGTTTCAGTGACAGGAAATGAACAATCTTCAGCAGGAAAAATATGTGGCTAGAAAAAGGATAAGGAATGAAGTCTAATATCACACATTTACCTCAACAGCTGTCCCATTTCTTGCAACATAGCTGCTTTAGCCCAAGGTGCTTTACTATATATGTTGTCACTGGTACATAGAATACCTAGGAAACTATTTATTACAAGAGCTTGGGTACCCAGGAAACCATTTATTATGAATGTATTTTTTATCTTTAAATTGGTGGTGTGAACCTCTTTAGAATAAATGTGTATATGGTTAAACTTCATTAATAACAGCTGCAGGGAAGCAGATTAAAAGGCATGGGTGATTAAAGTTTTTCTGAATTAAACACCAGATACAGTGAAGTCTTTTGTTATCCTAAGAGTCTAGGTTTAGACCAAAGTATATATATGAAAAAATAGAAAAAATGTTGTCTACTTAGACCTTATGGACATTACTCAATATCATTCTAATTGCTTGATGACTGGCAGCTGATTGTGTGAACTGCTTTGGGTGATGTGATGTTTGATCCATGATGGCCTTCATTGAGGAGAAGTCCCAAGATGTCAAAGGCCAGTCCCATAATTGCTGTGCAGTGACATATTCCGTATGTCAGGATGGAAAGATCTGTCAATTTCAGTTTCTCATTTCTGCAGCAATTTGTGATTTTTTTTAAAAAAAATCCTCATGAAAATTCTCCAGCATTTTAATGTGACTTTTTCCTGATAAACACATTTTATAGGCAGTTTTGACTAGTGTACACATTTTTGGAACCAGTTTCTTGTCATGCAATGCAGTTTTGTATGTTATTTTCACTCATATATTCATTTTCATGCACACTTTCCCCTAACATATGCATTTTTGTAAACATTGGTTGGCGAACTGCATTGTAAAATTTGAATAAATGCAAATTTCAAAGGATGACTGTGTTTTGGTTCTCATATTGTTTCAAAAAGTGCAGAGTTGATAGATTTGGCTTGAAATGCAAACTGAATCAAATTTCTCTCCCATCCCTAATTGTCAGGGATAACCATTTTGATTTGTAGAAAAGGGGACCATTACTTTGTGGATACTTGAGAAGCCTGATGGTAATGGTAACCTCATGACTTAACAGTAATGAAAACCAGTGCATAACTAGACTCACCCTGATTGGACCCCAAGCAATGTTCTATAGCTTCAGAAGTCTGGAAAGACTTCTATGATTTGGTAATCTCATGTGGAAATATGCATATGTGCTCCATGGACTTTACTAAGTTCATATTAGCTGCAGCAGAGGGTAACCTATCCCCAATTCTCTCTCCCACACCTTTATGATACCTCTAAAAGCTGGCCCAAGACATTTTGCTGTGTGAGGCAAAGGATAAGATGGCACTCTGTTCCCTTTCCACATACAGAAGCTGATTAGATTGGCAGCTGAAGCACTCAAGGCTGTTTACATCCACCACCACCATATCACCTCCACTCCCCCAAATCAATCAAAATGCTATAAGTATTAAGAAAGTAGCGGGGGGAGGGGAAGCTGGGAACAGCCCTACTAAAACAAAAAGAAAGCACCAAGCAGATAAACAAAAAACTTGCTGGAAAAGAAATATAAGCTACTAGCATAACACTGTTAAAGTGGGAGGTAAAGAATTCTCCTAAGGCAAGGCATTCTACATCCTGGTGCCACAACAGAAAAGGCTACCTTCCGTGTCCCTGCCAACCAAGCATCAAAGGTAAAGGGACATGCATTGTGTGAGACAGATCAATATTCTTCCCATTTCACAGGTGAGAACTGTAGTTGCCCTAGGAATGAACATTCAATTGTTTTTGCTTTAAGCATTCATTTCTTTCCCTTATTTTGTAATGATCCTACTTAGAGACGTTGATGTTCTCTTTTTCATCCAAAAATATTTGGTTTGTTCCAACTGTCCTACTGGGAGGAAGGGCGGGATATAAATCAAATAATAAATAAATAAATAGTAAATAAATAAACTCTTTGTATCATTATCATTATAACATTGGAACATAAATAAAAAACTGGCCTACAGCCTAGGGTATTCTAGCATCAAGGAGAAAATTCTGGCTTTAAATATCTCATAGTTTTCATTAAAACAAACAAAGCATAAACTGACCTTAGAGAATCTACTTTTGCTGTTCATCTTCAGATCACAAATCAGCAGCTGGTGCAGGACAGAAAATGAACTATTTTGTATCCATTCTTAAAATTCCTTACCATACAATATGGCATCAAAAATATAAATCATATCAATAGAAAAATAACAAAAAGGACCAGGGGAAATGGCTGCTGGATTAACTAAAAAGTCACCATTTTGAACACTTTGTCCAGTAGTGGCCATTGTTTATATCAACAAGGATGAGGGGAAACAGAAATGATGGATGAGTTCTAGAAGAAGGTGCTTTCATATCTCTGAAAAAGTCTTGCCACAATCCTTCTGTGCATGGGACTCATATCCAGAGTCACTAGTTGTTAAGTATAAGAATAGTTGTGTACAACTAGACCTGGAAGGTCTACTTTATCTTTATCACTGAGAAAAATTCCATTCATTTAAAATCCCACATTGCTCTTGGCCTGATGTGTTTTCTAGATGCCAAAACATACTTGCTTCAGTTGAAAGCGTGGAGTGTAGGAAAATAGTACCTAAAAGTTTCCATGATCCATGTTGTCTGGTGATAGATGAATACCAGCAAAGCTGCTATATGGGGAAATCCTTAGTGTCTGAATACAGACCCTTCCATTTCTCCTAGCTATGCTTTTCCCCATGTTCCTTTCAAACATAAAATGTATGGCCTTCTAAGAGAGGTAACTGTTCTTAGACCTGGTGTTTTATGGTCCTACAGATGCCAGAACCAGGCATGTGAAACTAAATGTTATCAATACATTTCATGGAAAATGAGCTACCCCTGAAGAGCAGTTATTTGCCAGAAGAACCCATAATTTTTTGTGCTCTAAAATGATGGAAGAATCTGGAACTCCTTGCTAGATTTCCAGTCAAATGTATTTGGTCACAATTTGGTAAACAAGTGTTACATCATGAATATTCACAATACTTTCAGAAATTTGATTTATATTGCACATTTCATATATCTTTGTTATTTGAAAGTTAGTTCTTTGAAAGGTGATGATGATATATTAGTATGTCAAAGTTCAGATTATCATGTGATATATCAGCAACCCCTCATTTGAAACAATGGTACTATGCCAATTTAGGATTAAGTTCCTAGTTACTATATTTACATGTTAGAGTTCCCAAACGAAAACTACCAGATGGATAAACATTTGTAGTTTATGGCACAACATTCCATTAAGATTATCCTTAAATGATCCAAGTCTCTTGATGTTCCCATAGTTATTGTTTTGGGGTGTGTACAAGATTGTATTGCTTTCCTTGGGTTTTTAAAGCCTTGCCTCAGAGCTTATATGGCAGATTGCTTTCAAAGTATGTTTGGATTATGATGAATCAAAGTTTGCATATACCAGGTTCATTAAATACAACATTCAAAACTTAAGCTCTTTTTTTGCTATGCTATACACCATCCCTATCTCTGATGTAGAGCCAAGAATAAGATAAAATATATTGGAAGTAGTACATCCATTATTGGGAAAGAAGAGGAGAAGGAAACATATTGATTGGTTGCGGTGAACTGAAATATCCTTGGTTTTCTATCCTGAGATGGCATTGGACTGTGGGAGGTGTGTTCAAAGTAGTGCTAAGGAACATATCCCATAATGCTAAGTCAACCCATGGCTTAACATGAACATGTGAATGAGCTGGCTTCCGAGGAGGAGATTGCAACCACTTTACTCCTCCCCAGTTCTTTTAACACACCGTGGCATGGCAGGCTGGGCTTCCATTTGGGAAAGCTTGGAAGGAAAAGTTGTCATTTATCCATGATACACACATAACATAAATATGCATATAAACCCAGACATTAGAGACAGCCTAAGGATCCAACAGCATGTCATATCCAATTGCATGAATATTTCCCCCATTTTTTTTCTTACCCAAGCAGCTGTGGAAAGTTACAATACGGAATGGAAGACTGTGCGGCGGAGAGGAATGTTTAACTCTTTGTCTGCAGACTGTTTCCCTTGTCAGTGCTCCCATACCAACTGCTCCTCAAGAACGTACCCATATTTCCTGTCCCCGTAATTCAAACAGCAACCTGAGGGTGCCAATGGGAGGGGGGACCAGATCACAAGTGGTGCAGCTAGATAATTTTTAACCTGGACTTAATGGTCCGATGGAGGTGCCCTTTAAACAGCCATGTGTATTACTTCAGTTGTGAAGCACACAATTAATGGTCACATCCACACCATACACTTAAATCTCATGGTTTCCCCCAGAGAATCCTGGGAACCGTACTTTGTTAAGGGTCCTGAGAATTATAGCTCTGTAAGGGTAAACTACAGTTCCCAAGATCCTTTGGGGGATGCCATGTGATTTAAATGCATGGTGTAGGTGTGACCAATTGCTTTAGAACTGTTTCTACATTCCTGAAAAACAAAATCAATTTGCCAAGCTTGATTTTTAAAAAAGCTTTCAGTGTGCAGTTTCACATTTTAAATTAACTAAAAAGCATAGCACTATCATGACTACATACTACTACTAAAATGCAGTTTGTCTCTACTGCCCTGATGCTAAATGCATTCACTTAGAAATAAGCACGATTTTGTTGTAGAAAAAGGATATTTCTAGGAAGAAATAACAAAATGAGCATCTGTAACCATGCACGTGGCCTGCCAGCTACCCCCGACTATATTTTTTTTAAAATAAGAAGAAATGAATGATGCTGTGACAACCAGTTTCAACCCTGGTGGGTCCTGGCATATCTGTACCAGTCCAGGTGCTGATGCTAGGCATATTTGCCACTGCTCCCATCATCTGCTGCTCTCTGGGTGGCCATTACAGGCTTCCTGAACTTTAGGTCTAGCCCTAACTATACCACTGCAGCCCACAGGGCAATATTTAAGCTCTTCCTTCCCACTGTGCAGTTTCCCACTTCAATTGCAGTTTTGCATAACTGTGTGGTTTTTTTAAAATACATTTAGATGACTAAAGCTGCAATCCTACACTCAGTTTACCTACAGTAAGCCCCACTAAATTAAATGAGACTTACTGTTAAGTGGACATTGCATGCAATTGTGCTGCAAAAGTGTCACAAATTATCAAGCCATCAAATAACTTCACCACACTGCCATTTGACCTGATGCCACACTGCCATTTGATCTGGTGGAGCTGTTTATTATTTCCTTTAGAAGCATATGAATAAGTGGGCAAGCCCGGCTGAACCGAACTGAGACAAAGAGCAGACAGAGAACAGAACATGCCTAATCAAGAAAAAAAAAAAGAATGGTTTGAATATTAACTGAGCCCTAACCCGTTTCTTCATCTTTCTTACTCCTCTGCTTTTTATGTGGGATGAAAGGAGAACTTTGTGTAATCAAGAAAATGGTCCAAATTCCAATCCTTTCATATTTTTTTGATGAGATCCAACATTTTGCTGGAGTGTGTTGACCTACTAACCCAATTTTGCCTTTCAAAAATGCATCCACAAGTATTTTGGTCGCCTTTGTTTTGCTGAAGACTTCCTCCTGCAATCCAGACGGTAATTCCACGCTGCTCAAAGACAGCAAGGCACCTTTAGCAAACTGGGTATCATGAGGAATTATTCACCCTCTTGCATTTAATCTTTTCAGCAGCTTACAGCAACAGTAAACACATATTTGAAGAAACAGATAAACGGCTGCTAGGGCCACTGTTTTGTAAATGCCCTTTGGGTTGCTGCTTTCTGCATGTTTTCACTTAACTGAGGTTAGAAGCCAAAAGAAAAAAGAAAAAAGGAAAAACAAATGCCAATTGACAAAGAAGGTTTTTGGAATTTCATATTCTTAGGGCATTTCTGAATGGGAGGATCCCACTTTCCTCCTTTAACCTAAAATTAAATCCTCCTCCCCTGAAGTAGGTAAAATATGACATGAAGGAATCCATGGGAGCCACTGACTCCAGACTGTCAGTATTTTGTGGGAGGGATTTAAGTGCATACTGGAAATTCAGGTTTGTGCAATTACAATGGATTAAAGTGCTTAGTTGCCCAAGTGCAACGAATCCACTTTTTAAGAAACTGCTTTGTGTGTGGTTTGGAAGCATTGAGTGTGGGATGAATAAATCATTAACAGAAAGATGTGTAAAGCAATCAAATCTGGATGAATGCATGATGAATGCTCATTGTCATATAACTGCCCTGAGAATAAATCAGAACAAATGCTAAACAAAGCAACTAGATATATGTAACCACCACATAAGCTTTGTGGAAGCAAATCAGGATGAATGCTCAATAAGCAAGTCATCTGGAGGCGCTTCATATGAATTGGCCCTCTGAGTGCCTCAGTCTGTAACACAGAAGTGTGAGACCTAACATACAGACTCCTAAAAAATAGACTGTACACTGTGCAGGCATACCCATAGCCCATATATAAACAACTTAAACATAGCCAGTTCACAAAGTACCAGATTTGTAAAGTGTATCCCATGCCAGTAGGAATGGGATGGCGTTCTGTCCCCACTGGAATCTGGGCTGAAAATATTTCCAGAGTGCTCACCACTCCTTTGCAGGACTGAAAGTTCACTCCACAATGCTTGTCTGAAATCTTGGATCTAGCAAAGCTTAGATAGTGCCCCTTTCTTGTCTCAAAGGCCATTAGGATGCATTATGCAGATCATATGCAGCTCCCTTGCATTTTTTTTTTAAAAAGGGTGATATTTTATATCAACCCATCACTGCACTGGAGAAATTTGCTCCCTGCAGTGAATTGTGGAAGCCATTCCAGCTTCTGTGATCCACTCTAGAGTTTTAATGGAGCAGAACAATTTCATTGCACTCTCTGCCACAACTGCATGAAGTAGAATACGATTCCACCCATCCCTGCATAAAAGCTTTCTTTTCAGCGACTAGTACTTTGGCCCACGTAATGTGAAGGCTTTCTCTATAGAGTGATGCAAAGGCTCTCTGACAGCTACTGTGCAGCAAACAAAACTGATCAATCAGATGGAGTTCTAATCCAGTGTTGCATTGTTTATTATTTCATTATTGCATGTATATACCACCTTTTCACCAATGCACCTGTCAGTTTACAATTTTAAATTATTAAACCAAATAAATGAGAAAAATTGTAAAGTTGGCCCTCAGGTGGGAGTGCAGTGGGGGCAGTCCAACTGGAGCAGGCCGTGGTGTTCTTTGCCTGCCTAGCTCACTTCCTTCTTCCTTCTCATAGGACAGATGGTGTCGGTTAGAGTTGTATCATTAACTCTGAAGCTTAACTGAATTCCCATTATTCGAAGGTGAAAACACCAGTCCTAGTACTATCTAAATTCAATTGGTTTTCGAACTTTACACTTGGGAAGAAGTGCATTCCTACATTAGAAGAAACGTATATGTCATAATATGTTTTGGAAGTCTAGAATGTAATTCCTCCCATCCTCTTGATGAGCAATTCTCCCAATTTGCAAGGTAGCCCGATAACCATTAGATTCAATTCTACCAGAGCTGGTAGAAACAAATAATCTCTGAACCTCTTGGTGTGTGTCGAGTGCAAACCATGGTCTGTTCAACTGTGTAGTGTTCTCGGATGAGAGTTTGAAGTCAAAACAAATATTTAAGGTTTAAACAATTTGAAAAAAATTGTATCTCTTCTTTTACACATTAGTTCTCCATACTAATTGAGTTCTGCCATAGGGTTGCCTGTGTGCCATGATGGTGTGATGCTTCCATGATGCCACTGCAGGTTGCCAGTTCCTCTGCTTCTCACAGCCATTCTCTTCTATGAAGCTTAGGTTGTACTGCTCATTTTCTAGACCAGTGATGGGGAAACTTTTTTCCTCCCCAGCTTCACCCCTCACCCCTCTTTATCCACAGCATAACTTCCACTTTCCCAACACTTTTCCCTTTCCTCCAGGTGCAGCTTCCACAGTGGAAAAGATGAAACTACCTTATACCAAGTCAGACTGTTGGTCCATCTAGCTCAGTATTGTTAACACTAACTGGCAGCAGCTCTTCAGGGTTCCAGCCCTACCTGAAGATGCTTGGGACTGAACCAAGGACTTTCTGCATGCATAACAGATGCTCCACTACTGAACTATAGCTCTTCAGTGGTGAAGGTGAGACATAACACTAGAACATTATGTATCAAGGGTGTTTGGGGAGGAAAGAGAGTGTCATTTACAGTAGGGAAGAGGAATCTGTGACCCTCCAGATGTTGTTGGACTCCAGCTCCTATCACCAGGAGCAAGCATGGCCAAGGGACAGGGATGATGGGAACTGGAGTCCAACAACATCTGGAGGGCCACAAGTCCCCCTTTCCTGCTGTGTATAGGCTATGGCCAACTCCAAGAGGGCAGAACTTAGCAACATCTGCTTCCACTCACTGAGGCCACGTCTCTTTGCCTTTGTGATGCAGGCTAAGCAGGGAGGGAGCTCAATCAAACAGAACTGAAGGTATTCTAGAGCAAAATGTGAAAATGATGATGTTTGATGACATGAGAATACCTTGGCTTCCTTATTATAGCACTTGGGAGCCTTCCTGCAGCTCAGCATTACAGCTTAAGAGACATTTTTCAGTTCCTTGTTTGTTTTGGTTGGGAAAGACCAGCAGCTTCAGGACTGGTTTACTTGCCAGAGTTTGAACTTTATGCACAAACCCTCCATGCAAGTCAGTTTACATACCAATGATAGTTACAGTTTATTCATAACTAAGGTAAATATAACCAAAAGCATAATAGCAATAAGAAGTAACAATGTAATGCACTTTCAGAGATTTCTGTGCATTTTTCTCTTTCTTCTCCCCCCCCTCTTTTTTTTTTTTTTGGCAGGGATGGTATATACTGTAGAAAATGGCATAGTGGTGGTAAAATAACTACATCCCCAGAACAGTATGTTCTGTGGATGTTTCTGGAACTCACATAGGTAAGCAAATATTCAAGTCATTCTTAAGGGGTCCTATGAAACACACGATGAATTTTTCCTAAAACACTTCTTAAGGCCAGAATGTGTCCATAGTAAAAAGTACAGAATGTTGTATAAATACTCAATATGTTGACAAAATTTCAGGAATCATTATTGTTTACCAAACGGGCATGTTTGCACTGACTAAGGTACCAACTGTTGCTTATGTGAGGCTCACATCTTTCACAACATGCCCCCTCCCCTCTACATACAAGAGCACAGAGAGAAAAAGTTTCCAGAGAAGTAGCTTTCATAAGCAAAAACAAAAGAGTCCTGTGGCAACTTAAAGACTGATCACTTGTTGGCATAAGCTTTTGTGGACTAGAGTTCATGGCCCTGTTCACATGTTGCATTCAATGAGTGTACAGTCTATGTACCTGGGTACACAAGTAGTTGAGCTGTACACTCATACAGTTATTCACATGTAACATTCAACAAGTGCACAGTTTCCATTATATACACATTTGCTGCCAGGAAAAGAAAATGGCTTCAATGACACTTATTAACTACGGCATTGAAGCAATTACCTTTTACTTGCAACAAGGAAAGGCATGCTATACTTCCTGAAACTGTTTCCTATCAAGGCTTACATTCAATAGAAAGAGTTTTGGCAGAAACAGGAATGCAGTTTTACTCTTCATTTTTCCTACAGATTCTTAAGTTTTTAAAATCAAAACACCAACTTTTAAAAAGAAAATACCAACTTCTGTAACTATCGTAATAATAGCTATTAAAAGACTGGATTTTTCATTGCCTGTTATTCTTAAAGTATGTATGGTTTTTGATGCATGCTTTCATGGAACAATCCTATACATGTCTACTCAGATAAAAGTCCTATAGAGATCAACAGGACTTACTCATAGATAAATCTGTGTAAGTGCAGACCTAAATATATCGAATATTCACTAATAGGCAAAAACCTTGCAGTTTAAGAACGTACCTATAGCCCACAGATATTTCTATCAAACTTTAAAAAGCAGGGAAATTGGGCAGCACAGTGAATGCACCAGGGGAGCAGGACACCTGACCTCCTCTCTGAGATATTATACTGCCTACAAATTTGTCAAAATGCAAAGACAATTCGGGTTGGTCTTTCAAAGTTCAATCGACTTCCTGTGTAGCTTGGAAGAATTTGGTAACATGTGCCTCTGAGCATATGGTGAGTGGTGGCAATACCGGCCATCTCAAAAGATGGAGAATTATATTTTTGAATGTTTTTTGGTGTTCTTTCTTTGCTTCTTTCCTGTGTTACTAATGTTTCTACAGAGTTCTAACCTAGAAAATTTTATTTCCCTCATTATTCATCCTACAAATCTGTGTCAAATTTATTTTTATTAATTTCAAAGCCTTTTTATTGGTCAATGTCATGTGATGGTGAAGACAACCTTTTGTGTTCCAAATTGGAGGTTATGTTCTGTGTCTATTTTGGGTGCATTAACAGTTGAATCTGAAACTAGAGTTTGATGTAAAATCAGACTGATTACAATATGTTGCTACTTCACCATGACTCTAGCTGTTGGAAAAAAGAGGATGCATGGTTTCAGGAGGCTGTTTAAACCACTTCATTTAAGGCAAGGTGGGCACGGTCAATTAAAAACATAGAGCACACCTAGAATTTTGTTAGAATATATTTCACCTCCCGCTGTTTTATCTTGTGCAAACTGAGACACTCCTGATGTCCACTGGAGACTGTTCTGCAGAATAGTCAGTGCCATTATTCCACAATTATTTTTGGAGTTTTTTTAGTGTAAATTTTGCAAAGTGTTGCTGTGCTTCACATATTCACAGAAATAAAAACAAAAGAAAATGATTTCCTATAGGAAACTTCAATAAAATTGCAAAGTAGATCAGACATATTTAAAGTGGCCATCTGAACTATATCAACTGTCTTAGCAATGTTGCTTCCTCCCTACTAAAACAAGATCAGCACAGCACATGTCTTCTTTCTATTACTTGGCCTGATTGCAGGTGTTGCAGGGGGAGGAAGGGAAGGGGAAGGAAGGGATTGGAAGGGGATGGGGATGGGGAGGGAGGTGCAAAAGAAGGGGGAGGGAAGGGGCAAGAGGGAGGGGATACGAGGGAGGAGGAGGGTGGGTTTGATCATTTATATACTTTTTGAGTTCAGTGGGATTTATCTATCTGCAATCATGTTTGAAAATGGAAATGGACTGCCTTCAAGTCAATCCCGACTTATGGCAACCCTATGAATAGGGTGTTCATGGTCAACTCTATTCAGAGGTGGTTTTACTATTGCCTTCCTCTGAGGCTGAGAGGCAGTGACTGGCCCAAGGTCACCCAGTCAGCTTCATGGCTGTGTGGGGATTTGAACCCTGGTCTTCCTGGTGCTAGTCCAACACTGACCCAGGGAAGGGGCAGGGAGGGGAGGAGGAAGGGAGGAGATTGGGTGGATGGGCACTGGGCAGAAGGGAAGCCCCTTTCCTTTCCAAAAGGAAAACATTGTGAACAGTATCACTGCTTTTCAGCGTTTCCCCCACCTTTTTATTCTACAGCAGGCGCATGTAGCCTCCCAGCCAAATTTAAACCAAAGCTGTCCCTGGCCACATCCACACCAGGCCTTTATTTCACTTTGGACAGTCATGGCTTCTCTCAAAGAATCCTGGGAAGTGTAGTTAGTGAAGGATGCTGAGGGTTGCTAGGAGACACCCTGTTCCCCTCAAAGACCTTCAATCAGAGTGGCTGACTGTTAAACCAGTCTGGCCACTGGAGCTCTGTCAGGGGAATAGGAGTCTCCTCTCAGCCCCCTTCACACACTACACTTCCCAGGATTCTTTGGGGGAAGCCATGACTGTCTCACATGAAATTATGGTCTGGTGTGTGCATGTGGCCCCCTGATAAGCCAAGTGAAGAAGCTGTGAGTCTGGCTTTTAGAACACTGACAGTTGGTTCTTACTGAGCATGCCCGACATCATCATTCAGTTCAATGCAAAATTTCTTAAATTCATTAAAAATCAGCCAGGCATTTTTTAACTTTTAAACAGCAGAATATGAAGATCAGAGTATGGGGCAAGGTCAGTAATAGGATTCCAGGTACTCTGTGAACATGGCTGATTTTTAATGAATTTCAACAGATTATGAGAACTCTGACAGAAAAATTCCAAATGGGCTTTGGGTTTTCCCCCCTCTCTTTTTAGACTTTGAAGTCTCTATTGTCTGACTGTTTCGTGTATTGCCTTGAAAATTCAGAAGGTTGTTAAGCAAGTATTTCTGAGTTCAGGACTATAAGCTTTGTAATGTTTTGTTTTGAAATGAGCTTATGGGAAGCATCAGAATGGCATGGGGAGCATTTTCAATTTAACATTGTGGAATATGATAAATTCACGCTGGCTATAGTATACAGCCACTCTTGTGGCTATATAATTTATATATGAAAATATTTTGAGGAGGAGGGGGCAGCAACAAATACAAGTTGCTTGAAAGTGCATGAACTGAAATGATTCTTCCAACATGGTACATCTTATTATTTTTTTATTTCTGAATTTATTTATTTGATTTATATACTGCCATTCCTCCCAGTAGGCACGTATTCTTAAGGATATCATATGTTTTAATACACAGAACTACACTCAAAATATAAATGTGGAGGAAATTATTTATCAGTTGTGCTTTCCAGCCTGCTGCTCCCACTGTAACATACTCTGTTCCCTGGAAAGCCTTTCCTAATATTTGGGAAACCGGAAAGCTCTTGTTTTTATGGTTTTTCAGTGGAAATGTTTGTAGTTCAGTATCAAAAAGTGATCATCAGTATCTCTTTTTATGATCTATAGCATGATTGAATAGCACTTTAAATGCAGGGTGGCAGAAAGTAGATCAAAATTTATTGGTGAATCTCAGGAAGACTTGCAGAAGATCAGTGAGGATTTCAGAGTCCTGTTTCACAATGAAAGAAGAAAATGATCACCCCACCGTTATACTGATGAAAAGAAGAAAGCTGGGGATTAGTAATCAGGAGTGGATTTTTGTGTGGAAATATTGTGAGCTCAGTTCAATTCTGGAACTCAAAAAATCCCTGGGCTAAGAATTATTTAATTCTAAGTGTACATATTTTGTGGCTTGCTCTGGTTGGTAGATCTTGGGTTTTTGTAATAATAATAATAATTTAAAAAATCAGTACCAAAAACCTGAAGTCTAATCATCCTGATCTAGAGCATTACAACCCTGCAAGGCAGGTTTATTTATTTATTTATTTATTTATTTATTTATTTATTTATTTATTAAATTTATATACCGCCCAACTAGCAATAGCTCTCTGGGCGGTGAACATAAAATAGCATAAAAATACAATGAATAACAAAATAATACTAAAATACAATCATCAATCCAATACAATAAACATTTAAAAAAGTAAATCAGTGTAACTTAAAATGCTTCAGAGAATAGGAAGGTTTTGACCTGGCGCCGGAAGGAGAGCAGAGTCGGCGCCAGGCGTACTTCCTCGGGGAGACTGTTCCATAGTTCGGGGGCCACCACTGAGAAGGCCCTAGATCTTGTCATCACCCTCTGGGCCTCCCTGTGAGTTGGAACCCGGAGGAGGGCCTTCGTAGCAGAATGTAGTGCACGGGCCGGTTCATATCGGAAGAGGCGTTCCGCAAGGTATCGTGGTCCCGCACCGTATAAGGCTTTATAGGTTAATACCAACACTTTGAATCTAGCCCGGAAACATATTGGCAACCAGTGCAAGCTGGCCAGAACAGGTGTTATATGCTCGGACCGCTTGGTCCTTGTCAGCAATCTGGCCGCCGCATTTTGCACTAGTTGTAGCTTCCGAACTGTCTTCAAAGGTAGCCCTACGTAAAGCGCATTACAGTAATCCAAACGTGAGGTTACCAGAGCATGTACCACTGATGTAAGGTCCTCTTTACTCAAATAGGGATGTAGCTGGGCTACCAACCGAAGTTGGTAAAATGCATTCCTAACCACCGAGGCTACTTGAGCCTCAAGTGAGAGGGAAGAGTCTAAAAAGACTCCCAGACTACGAACACGGTCCTTTAGGGGGAGTGTAACCCCATCCAGGACAGGGTATATATCCACCATCCGATCAGAGAACCCGTCCACCAACAGCATCTCAGTCTTGTCTGGATTGAGCTTCAGTTTGTTAACTCTCATCCAGTCCATTGTCGCGGCCAGGCAACGGTTCAGCAAATCGACAGCCTCACCTGAAGAAGATGAAAAGGAGAAGTAGAGCTGCGTGTCATCAGCATACTGATGACAACGCACTCCAAAACTCCTGATGACCTCTCCCAACGGCTTCATGTAGATATTAAAAAGCAGGGGGGACAAAACTGACCCCTGCGGGACCCCATATTGGAGAGCCCGCGGTGTCGAGCAATGTTCCCCAAGCACTACCTTCTGGAGACGACCCGCCAAGTAGGAGCGGAACCACTGCCAAGCAGGTTTGTGTTCCCATAAAACCGTGGCTGCTTTCACACATGGGGCTGATTGCGTTAGTTTAACTAATTAAAAAGGAAGTGCTTCTGTCCCGATTTCTAAAATCCCCTTCACACTGCAGTACCTATTATACCAGCATTTCGCACAACAGTCTTTCACATACACACAAAGCTACAATGAACAGACCAGAGTTTTTCTTTTCCCCCTTCATTTTAGGGGGTTTGGTGTATTCCCCCCAACTTTGTTTTCGAGGCTTGTGGAGGCGGCCTTGGGGATTGGGGGTTCACCGGTGCCTGCTATTGCGGCCACCGGGAGCTCACAGAGGTGGCTCTCCTTATTCTTAATTTTTATTTTGGGGGCTGCAGGCGGTGGCACCAGCTTCAGCAGCCATTGGGAGTTCGCACAGGCAGCTCCTTTTACCCTTGCTCTCCTTGTCTCGGCTCCCGGCTGCTCCGATCGACTGTGGGGTGGGGAAGCGCCTGATAACGCACCTCCCTTCACTGTTCTTTGGTCCCAGTCCTCATTTCCCCCCTCTGTTTAAGGTGGCTCCTGCTGATTTCCTCACTCTGTTTTAAGGTGGATCCGGCTCATTCCCCCCCTCCGTTTCACACTGCACGCTGAGATGCCTGTCATGTGAGCGGCAGTAACTAGCGGAAAACTCCCACAATGTTCTGTATTCCCAGCCTTGCTAACGGATTGTTTGTCGTATCATTTGTCACTGAAATTAGCACTAAACTTCCACCAGATTCCACCAGAATTCCAAAGCTACCTTGTGCATTGTGTGAAAGGTCAAATATAATGCAGAAATTAACAGATAAGAAACTGTCAGAATAACGGAATAAACTGCAGTGTGAATGCACCCCGTGTGATGCAGCTACTTCTGGCAGCAGTCTCTAATGGACACAGCCATTATCATGTGTTTAACCATCAGGTGTGCTCTTGAGAGAGTCTACACGTGGTGATTTGAAAAATCACGTGTACCAGTACCCTGAAGAAAAGGCCCTGTTCACATATTACATTCAATGAGTGTAAAGTCTGTGTACCTGGGTACACAAGTAGTTGAGCTGTACACTTGTACAGTTATTCACATGTGACATTCAACCAGTGTACAGAAAGAGCTACAGAACAAGAGAGGATAGTGGTTTCATAATTGGGTGGAGGGTGAAAAGAGTGCTTAGTAGTTGCAAAGTGTGGGAAGAGGAAGATGCAGGGGGTTACCATACAGATGACTTGTGTGCAAGGTAGAGTTGCACAAAAGGAGAAGGCATAGGCGCAAAGGTGAAAACAGGTGCAAAGCAGGGCTGCAATATAGAAGAAAAGTGGCTTTAGAAATGGGGCTGGGAAGGTGAACAATGATGTTAGTAGTGGCATGGGGTAGGAGGAGGAAGCTCTAGGGTTAATGTGGTGGGAATTGACATGGGGAGCAAGCAGGGGCACAGCCCCTAGTAAGAACATAGATTATTTATTATGCTTCTGTGTTTTATTCTATACCATGAGTGACTAAAGTATCTTTCTGACATTTATAACCAAGCTTCTCAGAGTCTAGCAAGAAACAGCACGGGAAAACATTCTGAAGCTTTCTTACCAAGACAAGGGAGTATTACTTATCCAACAGATGTTTTGAAAGCTTTTTTGTAGCATGCCAAAGTAAAGACTGTGCAGTCCTTTCCCATCTAGAGTTTTACAGCTGTTCATCCTACAGCAGAATAAATGGGTGTTTTTTCCAAAGTAAATGCTGAAACTGAAAAGTTTGTGTGTGTATGTGAGAGAGATAGAGAGAGACAGAGAGACAGAGAGACAGAGAGATAGAATGGGATTATGTGAATATATTATGTGCATATAACACATGATACATTTATCTTTAGTAGATCAAACATTAGTTTGTTAATCAGCAAGCAGTGCTCAAATTACTGGAGAGGGCAGAGGTGGCCTTTTGTGATGGTCCCCTTATAACTAGTTTTATGGGAACTCTACAGAGAGCCCATGATTCAGCTGTGGCTTGTGGATTTTTCCCCTCCTCTCTCCCCTTATTTTGAACTCTGCCAGAGAGAATCATACATTACCTTGAGGGCAAAGTGTGTGTGTTGGGAGAAATGTTCACCTACAAAATGAAATCATGCATATTGGAGTGTCTGGATCTGCACATATGCAATGAGGACCTGGAGCAAAGGTATTAGTGGTGAAATGGAAATACTGCAGATCTTGTAGGGTTGCCATAGCAGACTAGGGCCTGATCCAAATGTACAACCAGAGCTTGGAAGATTACTTTTAAAAAGTAATAAATTACAGTTACAGTTACATGGCCCACAAAAAGTAGTAATTACAGTTACAATTGCAATTGCTATGAAAGTAACTGATTACTTTACTTTTACTCAAAAGTAATTGCTACAATTACATTTTAGTTACTTTTTTTCAAAAACAATTGCCTACAAGGTGCTGGCCTTGGCTGCTGCACATCTAAGTAGCCTAAAACAACATTAAAAATAAGCAAACACACACAGAGGGTAGTAGAATTTTTTTTTATCTGTAAGATTAACAGAATGGCATAACAGAATCTCACATCCCCTCTCCCCACCCCCAGTAATGATGATACCCCAACACACATATTTTGTATATATATATATTGTCTCCAGCTCTTTTCTCCTTCCACTCCTGTCAATTTTTAAACAATTGTTTTCTCCACCCTGTCTCGCTCTCCGCCTCCTCCCTCGGTGCCTCCTAAGCACCCATAGAGCATGAAAGAAGAACAACGCTGCACAGAAGCCCAATTTGAAGCACATGATTTTTATTCACAAATCAGAGGAGCAGAAGACTTCCCCTGCTCCCCCCCAAGTAATGCACAAAAGTAATGCTGGAAACATTACAATTACTCCTCAAAAGTAATGAAGTTACTACTTGTTCTATTACCAGCAAAATGTAATGAAGTTACCCACACGTTACTCAAAAAAGTAATAAATTACAAGTAATTCGTTACTTGTAACTAGTTACTTCCAAGCTCTGTGTACAATTGTGCATTTGGATGGCTGTTTGGAGCAGTTTTATGTTAAGTATAAACAATACAAACCACTTCAGCAAATTTAACCATAACAGAAAAAATACCTCAGCTTGAGGGCCCAATTGCACAAACTATATAGGGAGCCTTTCACACAAAGAAAGAGCTCACAATGTGGAGTTTCATCCATGAAGTTTTGCTTTGAGCCACCACATGGGTATCTCTGTATTTGGATTGGGCCTAGAAAAGTCTTTTTTTATATACATTGTGATTTAATGAAATTATCTTTTGCTCTATCTTTATTTCTTCCATTGTTTTCCAGACTCCATTTTCTCTATGAGAGAAGTTCAAGGACCCATATACCCATTTTTTTCTATGTTAACCAAGTGTGAGTCTTCACCCTTCCATAATATGTGCAGCATTTCACATTCGTAATGAAAAACAAATAATCCATGTGAAGGTTACTTATTAGCCACCTCTTCAAAACACAAGCACAAAACACAGACACAGACTATGTTATGTAAACATCTGCATACTTAACAAGTTTTCAAAAATTGTTTCAGGAATCTGACAGTTCCAGTCCCACAACTGTTAATACATATTTTTTATGGTTCCATGTAAACAATTTCCTCCTTCTTTTCCTTTTTCCTACTTAAACTCCAGAAATGTTGGGATTATAATCAACCATTAAAAGTTCACTTCACTTGTCACCACCAAGTTTTGAGCCTGCGTTAAAGTAGTTGCAGGCGACATTATTTCCTCACAAGGTAGCTTGCTGTTTAAAGCCAACAGCCTTCTGGCTTGAGGAAGTGATATCTGTGGTGCAGAGATGCTTCATAATACATCTTATAAACTTCACTGCTCAGACATTAAATGCCTTGAGCCCCCAAAGGAGCCTTACATCATTCTGAGCCTCTACAATGCACATTAATTCCAGCTGTGAAGATTCTGACCCTGTCTTATATAAAATTAAGTGAGCATGTCCCACTAAGAAGTAACTCATTCATTATGGTTTCAAGTGAGCAAACAAACAAAACAAAACCCCACACACGCTGGGAATTTATGTAGCACATAAGCCTTCTATTTCTGCTTAATCATAGCAGCCAAGTTTATGTACAAATCTGTAAATACAACAATGAGTGTTGTCAAAGGTTTGAACAGTTATTTCAAATCAATAAGGAGAATTCAACACCATATATGAAAATTGGCCTTGTGTTTCCATGCCGTCTGCACTCTTTTAACTGCCTTCCCCTTCCTATCATCAGCACAGAGATCCCTAATAATGGCATGCCAAAAATGTACATATTTCCTGAAGTTCCCTGTTTCCCACAGTTTCCTAGGAAGAGGGACTGATTGTTAAATCACTATGAGAACAGTGAGCTACAGCTCTGTGAGAGGAATATAGGTCTCCAACACCTCTCAGCACCCTTAACAAACTGCAGTTCCCAGGATTCTTTGGAGGTAGCCATGATTGTTGAAGTGGTGTAATAACTGCTTTAAATGTGAGGTGTAGATGTGCCCCTAGATTTCTGTGGTTGGCACAGAGGCCAGGCCCTGGGACTACTTAGGGCTAGACTCTGTCAGTGGAAAATCTCTGTAGTCTTTGTGGTCTGTGTGTAGGGTTGCCAGGTATCTGGTTTTTGCCCGGAGACTCCAGTTTTTTTGGGTCCTCTCCAGGTGACTCACCTTAATCTCCAGTCTCTTAACTTTCATTAAAAAAAAAATTAAGTTTCCAGGAGGTTTGGTTCAAAAGATATAAACCAAAATGTCAGCCCCCCCCCACATTTCTGGCAGCTTACTACCGGCAGCTCTAATCCCTGCCCTTTCAGGTTTTTAGCCAATAAGTGAAGTCAGGGTTGTGATTAACAAGATTTGTTGACCACAGGCAATAGCTAAACTCACAGTTTTCTTTTCCTGCTTGTCTCACATAAGGAATTCAGTAAATATATAGCTTTCAGCAGCATAAAGAGTACTTTCTTTGTATAGGATTGGGACTTGCTTCTGAGTAAACATGCATAGCATTGCACTACAACAGAAGATCACAGCAGGATCTTGCTAGGCATAAAAGTGTACATGCAGGTGTTTTTAATTACTTGCAAAAATGGCATACTATATATATTATCTTTCAAATAATTTTTGAACAGAAGTTTTTAAAAGTGTACAAGCGGCAGTGTTATGCTTTTCTAATTGAGTCAAACAAGTTTAAATTTTACTAGAAGATGGCAGTTTATTCATCTTATTCATAACTTGTTTTGAAAACCTTCCCAGTGTGAAGCTTTTTTGGGAGTAAAGCTGCACTGCTCATTCCATATACCTAGGAGCTGACCCCATTGAATTCAGTAGGTCTTACTTTTGAGTAGATGTGGTTAGGATTGTGCTGAAAATCAGTGGAATTTTTGAGTGAACATAGAAAAGGATTGTGTTGTAAATCTTACTCTCCCCTTCTGATCCTTTTTTTTAAAGCAGTTAGGCAGGGCTTGCTTAGGTGTCACTGCTTTTATTTGGCAGAAAACTAATACTTTTTTTTTAAAGATGTTCTGCAATGGGCAACTGATTTTGACAATAAAGTTTTATATGGGGTATATGTATTTTTACATCTCCAGTGTGTATGTGTATATGAAGTCTTTCCAACAAGCCTGTGAGATAGGGTTGGAAACCAAGGCAGCTCACAACAAGAAATAAAGCCATTTACAATAACCATAAAACAGAATAAAACAGTTGCAAAACAGCTTAATGTGCCATGATTCTGAATTTTGGATTGAGTGAGTGAAGTTCCTTATCACTGAATTGCAGTCCGATGCATGCTTCCTTGTCTGAGTAAGTCCCACGGAATACATTGGGACTTGCTTCTGAGTAAACATGCATAACATTGCACCTTGGAGTGGTCATGGTCCCCCTCTGTTGTTTTCATCCCAATTAGGCTGAGAGATGGTGCATAGCCCATGGTCACCCAGTAAACTTTCCTCCTTATATGAATTGATAGATTTGTCATCAGATCACTCCAGGCTTTACAGAAGATGGCATGACTTGATTTGCCAATTGCTATTAGAATTTCTCATTAAGGACTTTAAATGAATTTTGGCTAACAACAATATCAAGTCATTTTGCATTGGGGGGACTATATATAAAATGACAAAATTTGATTTTAGTTTCTCGTTATATTTTGGAAGAAAATAACATTAAAACAACATATTTTTATCAAGTTTCAAAAGCAACAAGTGTTTTGTGGGATAACCATAGACAAGAAAATTGAAATCATACATTTTTACAAATGACATATTTGTCATATATTTCTATTAGAGTAATAATTAAATGTGACAACATTGTTATGCATGATATAATCCCTGAAGGCAAAATCAAATAATCTAAACTGGTAATGCTGAATGCTTTAGAAAACCACTGAATGTTGGGGAAATGGCCATTATTTCAGCATCTGGAAAACCTGAGTCAGTAAAACTTCTGTGGTATAAAGGTTTATTCAAACAAACATACATAAAATAAATTGTACTAGTAAAATTATTAAAAAGAATATGTTGCAAGGTTCAAAAACAGTCAATCATATTTTCTGATCCACTATCCAAATAACATGAAAAGCCATCATCAGTGTAAGATGTGTCCTACTTTACAGCAGCCCTGTAGCCAGACTTCCTTGTTAGGTGGGGCACCACATTCCTAGGTGGGGTATATGAGGGGGGGAGAGGCGCATAGTGCCAGCCAATCCCCCCCACACTACTGGAGAAGACATGAAGGCCAGGCCAAGGGAAGTGAAAGGCTGTGACCTCCTGCGCACTACACCTCCATCCAGAAAGTGTGTTAACTTACTTGAATGAAGTTTAATCTGCTGAATTGCCTCACCCTTTTTGAGAGATCCCAAGGAATAAGAGGCTCAAAAACTTGACTTTGCCTATAGCTACAGACCTCTTTCACCTGTGGTCTGTTCTTGTGCTCTGATTCTTCATGAACTGAACTACTGTGGTAATGACAGAGCTTGGCTTTGACGCTGCAATAGGTATCTCAGTTTTAGATTCCACCCCAAAACCCCAAACTTGTCCATATTACAAGTTTAGGAAAGAAAATAAATAATTTAGGTATATTTGGTTACTTCTCTTTGAGAGTTCTTCCTTCTAGTGTTGTTCCTGACCTTTAGCTTTTCCTTCCTATTGGACAACCATGGAAAAACCTTTTAACTGGCTGCTATGTAATGGACTAAACAGTTGAAAACTGATTGTGGAAAGCAATTAGAACTTTTTTACTGGTTCCTGGGTTGATTTTTTCATCCAGAAAATCTGAAAAGGCCTTATGCTGTGCTGCACATACTGGGAAAATCAGAAATTAGGCTTGAGTTACAGCCTAGATAGCCAGCCAGCCAGCCAGCCAGCCAACTGAAGTGTACACAGCTATGTTTCTATTCCTCTAGGGGTTTTTTCATCAAGTACTCAAGAAAAAGAAGAAAAAACAGCCACTATGATTGTGAGTGTAGTGAGTGCTTTAAAAGAGTAAAGGTTAACTCAGGGTAGATATTTTTTTCAGATCACTTTAAGTTATTTTTATCCCTTTAGCAATAAGCACCTAATCCTGCTCTACTCATAATAACTGCAGAATAAACAAATTCTTACTTCTTACTGTAAGCAAACAAACATGCTTCTTTATTGCTGACTGGGTAGAGAACACAACTGAAAATGAAAAGCAGAGCAAAGGAAAGTCGAAGGGCTGGAGTCTAATTGTGGACCATAATACAAAGTTCTAATACTTAACTCTTCAAGGCTGCATTTTCAGGCTCACTTAAGTAGTTATAGGGTAATTGTGATCATGAAAAATCTACCTTCAGTCAGGGAAAGGCTTGAGTGAACAGACTTTGGGGGGGCTCTTCCAGATGAAGCATCTGATGTGCATTATTCATTAAATTTTTCAGAGGGTCCTATTAAATTGCTCTTGTTCTTAAAACAACCTTTAATTGGAGTCTGTCATTTAGATTCATTTAGATTATATTAGATTAGATATCACAAATTAAAAAGACAATTTTCCCAAACAAACCTGGGGGGGGGAGGACAGCTCTGGGGGGTCAGTGCACCCATTTGTCCCTTCCTGGCTACAGGGCTGCTTTACGGAGGACAGTCCTCTATTTGAAGAGCTGTTTAGTCCAAGTGCAGTTTAAAGGTAAAGAACCATAAGAAGGGTGAGCAGGAGCTGGCATTGGAACTGGAACTGACACAGTTTATGCTTAACTGTGAAACTAAGTGATTCACACTTCCTAAAACAATATTCAAGCTGAAATGCAACTTTTTTTTGAAATTCAAACTTTTCTGAATTTTGTGGCACAATTCTTTGACCAAAAATGTGTACAAAACTGTATTTTAGGGGAAAGTGTACATAAAAATGCATATATTAGCACAAATAACAGAAATACATAATGTTAGAAAAAATGCTTGCAAAAATGGGTATAGTAGGAGAAATGTGTGCTAAAATGCTGACAAAATTTGTGAGCACTTCAAAAATAATTGCAAACTGATGCGGAAATGTGGAGAACTGAACTTATGATTGGAAAAATGAGAAACTGAAAGTGATAGATTTATCCATTCCTAACCATCAACGGAATAGGGACAAAAGTCACAGACTGCCCCAATATGGTGAGATGTATTGCATTTCTGTTTAAATGAAAGGAATGATTTTTCAATCTGCATCTATACATATACATTAGAATGCGCACATTTTATACAAATACCGGTCCTTTTTAGCAGGGTGATACATTTGTGGCAATGCAAAAGTGGCCACTGGGGCTGTGCATGGACTCCCCAATCCTATTTGTGGCTCCAATTTTTAAATACAGATCAGGTCCAATCTGGTCTGAGCAGATCTGGACCTGCTCCAACCTGAATTGGATCTGAATCTGGAAGAAAATCCAGATATTACAAATCTCCAGAAATCCCATTGCAAAACCAAAATGGCCATAACTTTCTTATTTTTTAACCTAGAGACATGACATTTTGAGACATGGTAGCTGATATATAGGGGGTGAAACATGATGTGTTGCAGGTGGATAGTTCCAGTGGTTTTCATGCTAGCCATTTTAAAGTTTAAAATATTTTAAAATCAAAATGAAAACAATAGTTTTGCAAGTATTTCTACACAAGGACATGACATCTGATGACATGGTAGCCCCTACATAGGGAATTTATCCTGCCAAATTTCAGGTTGGTACCTCCAGGGAGTTTAAAAAAAGATTGTGAGTGCCCAGTCATGTCAGTTCTCATACTCCTGTGTTTTCCCTGTTTCTTTCTTCAAAATCTTGGGGGGAAAATGAGTTGTTGTTGTTTTTAAAAAAATAAGATTCTGATACTAGCCACAAGTCAGTAGCATTCAGAAGGCATTGGCTGGCAGCACCATGGAAGTAATATGCACATAGGGACATGAAATTTGGGGACATGTTAGCTCTTATATAGCAGAGTAACCCTGCCAAATTTCAGGTAGGTAGCTCTTTCCAAAAAAGGATTCTGTCAAAAAATGTGAGTGTTCAGTCATGCCCTACTCCTGTGCTTCCCCTGTTCATTTCTTCCAGAGTTTGTAAAAAAACAGAGGGTTTTAAAAAAATTAGGTTTGTGATACTAGACACATCAAACAGTAATGGGCTGGCAGCACCATGGAGATAATATACTGGGACATGGAATTTGGGGACATGGTAGCCCCTATAGAAGGAATTAACCCTGCCAAATATTGAGGAATTCCTTCAGATTCCTCAGTTTAGTCTACTCTCGAAATTGTTCCTTTCCTACTTTTTGTCAAAACATCCGTTAGTTTTAGTATTCAAGTCATAAATGCAGTTTACTCAGTGGCTCATGTGATTTTCCACTAAAGCAAATTCCATGTGACTTTGAGCAATTTCCTATTTAGAATATTAAAAACACTGAATAGAGTGTGATACAACACAATTTCTACATTTTGGGAACAAGACATGCTAGAACTTGTTTTTTGTCCCCTTCATTTTTTTAGTTACTATGGTCAAATAGATATAAAAATATTATTTATCTGTGTAGGAATAATCTCTCCATGATGAAGCAACTGAAAAATCTGTTTTTCCTCCCATTAAAGTAATTTCGTGTAGAGATGATGAAATGAAAACCAACGTGGACAAAATGTGACCAGAGAATACCTTCCCTGTTTATCTTAATAGATTGCTAAATCTCTTGGCTCCAATATAGCACAAACAGATCATTAGATTTTCATACTAACAAAAAGTGCAGCAAAAATATTCCTCAGGTTAATAATAATAATAATAATAATAATAATATGCACATACATTTTAAGGAAATGTAATCTACACATATATGCACACATACACAACCTGCAAAATAGCCTGGTTCTATTAGCAAATGGCAATCTGACTCATACAGACTGTATGACTTCTCTTATATTCCACTCAGCCTCCACCCCTCTACACATTTGCCTGACCAGAATATGAGCAAAATAAGCATAATGCTTAGTGTAGAACTGTCCCCCAGTGGCCAGTGGTTTTGCCCATTTGGGAAACCTTTGGGCCTCCAGACATTGCTGAACTACAACTCCCATCAGCCCTAGCAAGCTATCAAAAATGGATGAAAATTTCAATGGAGCAGGCATAGAACTAGGCATTGTGAGTGCTGGGGCACAGGCTAGTGATTCACACAGGCCAAAGTACCACAGGCCAAAACAAAAGTGCAAACAGACACTTTAAGTGAGACACTGTATACATGTGTTTATATGCTAATGCTAGAAGCCTCTGAGCCAAGGTAGGAGAACTGGAGTGCTTGGTCTTAAAAGACAGCATTGATATAGTGAGCATAACTGAAATCTGGTGGAACAGAGAAAACCCATGGGACATGGTTATCCCTGGATATAAACTATATTCTCATGTCCAGATACATTTTTACTGACCATAACAGAGCAAAATTACACTGTATGTTTTGAATATGTTTCTTGAAACTAGTTATACAGAGTAATGGGAGAAAACAATCCTTGTTTACACTTTGAAATGTTTGGAACAGAGATGTGTTTGTGTGCAAAGAATGCAGATTAATTTCCCCTGTGACTCACAGCAAATTAGCCTTTGGATCACATTTGTACTTTTCTGTGGATGAAAGCTGGGAGATGCACGTAAATGAAATCAAAAGGTATCCTGAGAGAAGCAGATGTGCTATCCAACTAGAGTCTCATTTTTTTTCATCTTTGAGCTGAATGAAGTGGTACTATAGCAATTTGTTGTTGTTATGTGCCTTCAAGTCGATTCTGACTTATGGCGATCCTATGAATCAGTGACCTCCAAGAACATCTGTCATGAACCACCCTGTTCAGATCTTGTAAGTTCAGGTCTGTAGCTTCCTTTATGGAACCAGTCCATCTCTTCTTTGGCCTTCCTCTTTTTCTTGTTTTTCCCAGCATTATTGTCTTCTCTAGTGAATCATATGTTCTCATTATGTGTCCAAAGTATGATAAACTCAGTTTGATCATTTTAGCTTCTAGTGATAGTTCTGGTTGAATTTGTTCTAACACCCAATTATTTGTCTTTTTCACGGTCCATGGTACCTGCAAAGCTCTCCTCCAACACCACATTTCAAATGAGTTGATGTTTCTCTTACCTGCTTTTTTCCCTGTCCAATTTTCACATCCATACATAGCTATCAGGAATACCATGGTCTGAATGATCCTGACTTTAGTGTTCAGTGATACATCTTTGCAGTTGATGACCTTTTCTAGTTCTCTCATAGCTGCCCTTCCCAGTCCTAGCCTTTTTCTGATTTCTTGACTATTCTCTCCCTTTTGGTTAATGACTGTGTGAAGGTATTGATAATCCTTGACAAATTCAATGTCCTCTTTGTTAACTTTAAAGTTACATAAATCTTCTGTTGTCATTACTTTAGTCTTCTTGATGTTCAGCTGTAGTCCTGCTTTTCTGCTTTCCTCTTTGGAACACCTAGTGGAGGATCTGTTATTTTCTAACACCTTTGAAATGGAGGAGGCGTGCAACCCAATTCAAACCATGACTACTAAGACCAAATTGTTTCAGTAAGACTTACTCCCAAGAATGTGTGCTTAGGACTGGTGCTTACAAGCTATTGCCACCATGTGGATGCCACTTAAAAATGCTCCTCTAAGGTTTAATATATAGCCCTTCTTATTGTCTTCATTGTATGGACAGTAGCACCTGTCACTGGCAGAATGGGGTGGTGTTGCTATAGAGATGCTATGCAATGCGGTGTATACACATTTATTCATTTAAAATATTTCTATCCCGCCCTTCTACCCTATAATAGGGCACTCAGGGTGGCTTACAAAAATAAAATCAAACATGTACATAATAAAATTGTAAACAGTAAAATCACAACAACATTAAAATAAATTAAAATACATAAAAACAATTAAAATACATAAAATACGACACACACACACACATACAGATATATAGGGATTGGTACTAAAGGGACTACAAAGGTAATGTTTAACGTAGAAGGCATAAAATCAGTGTCAGGCTCTACCTTCAGTCCCTCCCAAAGGCTCTCCGGAACAAGATTATTTTCAGAAGTCTCCCGAAAACCAACAGGGAGGGAGCAAAGCAAACTTCTTGGGGTAGGGTATTCCAAAGCTTGGGGGCCACAGTTGAAAAAGCTCTCTCCTGCATGCCTGTCAATCCAACATCTTTCACTTCAGGCACGCAGAGGAGACCAGAGGCAGATGATCTTAAATCCCGGGCAGGTACATATGGGAGTAAGTGGTCCCTCAGGTACATTGGTCCAAGGCCATTTTGGGCTTTAAAGGTCAGAACCAGCACTTTGAATTGGGCCCGGAAAGAAATTGGGAGCCAGCGGAGTCGATAAAGCACAGGGGTAATATGCTCCCTGCGCCGTGCTCCAGTTAACATCCTGGCTGCTGCATTTTGAACCAACTGCAATTTCTGAACCGTTTTCAAAGGCAGCCCCACATAGAGTGCGTTACAGTAATCAATGTCACCAATGCATGTGTCACTGTGGCCAAGTCAACTGCCTCCAGGAACGGATGCAGCTGGTAGACCAGTTTGAGTTGGCCAAAAGCACTCCAGGCTACCGCAGCCACCTGATATTCAAGCAGCAGGGCAGGATCCAGGAGGACTCCCAAACTGCGGACCTCCTCCTTCAAGGGGAGTGCAACCCCATCCAGAACAGGTTGCAACCCCATCCCTGATGCAGTTTTTCCCTTGACCAGCAGTACTTCCATCTTGTCTGGATTAAGTTTCAGTTTGTTAGCTCACATCCAGCCCTTCACAGCCTCCAGGCACCGGTTTAGGATGAGCACTCCCTCCCTGCAATCAGGTGGTAGGGAGAGATAGAGCTGAGTGATCAGCATATTGATGACATTGTACTCCAAATCTCCTGGTGACCTCTCCCAGCAGTTTCACATAAATGTTAAAGAGCATGGGAGACAGAATGGAACCTTGCGGTAACCCACAGGCCAACAGCCAGAGGGTCGAGCAGTAGTTTCCCAGCACCACTTTCTGGGTCCTGTCTGTCAGGTAGGACCAGAGCCACCATAAAACAGTGCCTCCCAATCCCATCCCAGCTAGACAGACCAGAAGGATACCATGGTCGATCGTATTTAAGGCTGCCAAGAGGTCCAGCAGCACCAACAGGGATGCACTCCCGCTGTCTGATGCCCAGTGTAGGTCATCAAGCAGGGCAACCAAGGCAGTCTCTGTCCCATGGTCAGGCCTGAAGCCTGATTGAAAAGGGTCTAGATAATCCGATTCATCCAGGAAAACTTGGAGCTCAGCAGCCACTACCCTCTCAATTTCCTTGCCCAGAAAGGGGAGACTGGGCGGAAGTTGTTAGGATCTGCAGAGTCTAACGAAGGCTTTTTTAAAAAACAAATGTCTTATCACAGTCTCCTTCAACAATGTAGGCACAGAACCTACATTGGGAGATGTTAATTAAATATGCCAACAAGTCAGCCACTCCTCCTCTGGCAGATTTGTTTAACCAGGATGGGCAAGGGTCAAGGGAACAAGTAGTGGTAAGTCCTGCCACACAATGTTGAAAAAATCACCACACAAAAGAGTCTTGATGTTGGCCACATGGGGATCATAATGTGCAAACCACACTTTTTTGTGTACTTAGGAGTTAGAATCAAAGCACTACATTCTGGGAAAATTAAAAAAGACATTCAGTTCTTTAAATATTTGATGCCAAATAAGTGCGAAAGGAATTGTAGCCCAGTCACACCATATACCTTGTTTCAGCAACTTTGCATATCAGTGGAAATTTAAGAGTGCATCTTGTTAGATGTTGCAGCAGAAGAAGCTGGAGAAATGGTTCTTTGGCAGGAACCACTAGCTTCTGCTGTGGGGTGAACAACAGTAGTAAGAAATGAATTCTCACACTGGTAACTGCCAGGAAATGGTAGTAGTGGTCAGGAGCTCTTAGTCAACACTGTACAAGTGCATGGTTGCTGACTGGCTAGGAGATCCCACAAAGTGCTAATGTCAATGGAAGAGGCTAGCCAGTCTTCAAACACGAACTGGCACAATGCTGACTGAAATGCCAAGTACTTTCACTGCTACCTTCTGTAGGATAACAGTATGGGTGTGCGTTCCTTTTACCCCTCAATTTCTCCACAGTAATGGGGAGTGATTCCCACCAGCCTCTCAGGCTGCCACTATCTTACAGTAATTTCAAAATTCTGATTTCTAGAAAGATCTCTGTGGGATGGATCCTGAGTTTGTCATACTTTAGAGTAGACCGACTGAAATCAATGGGAGTTAAGCTACTGAATCTATTCTAAGCATGACTTAGGCTGCTTTCACACATGGGGCTTACTGTGTCAGTTTTGTGAATTAAAATGGTAGTGCTTCTGTCCCAATTTCTAAAATTCCTCTCACACTGCAGTACCTGTTATGTTAAGGAACCATGGCTTTTTCGGCCAATATACCAGCATTTCGCGCAAACGTGTTTTACATAGCTGCAACATACTCTTGTTTTTCTCTCTCACCTGTTATATACATGTGCACTGTAGTTCCCCCATAATTCACTGTGTGAATTAGTATGGGCTGTTAAAAAAAACAACCCAACACATTATTTCTGCTGGTGTATCCGATATAACAGTAGTTCCTCAGCTACAGAAGAAAAAAAGGAATTTATGCTTTTATTAAACCTTTCAGCTCTATCTTCATGCTTTGATTATTGGTTTAAAAACAACAATCCGAAGCATATTAATCCACCTGAGGTGGCAGAGGCAGAAATGGAGAAATTTAATTCTTCTTTCAGTGAGGAAACATTTTTTGAGAGGTCCATGTGGGAAAAGGAGGAACTGCTACCAGCACCTATACCAGAATACTGGTACAGTTTTTGGCAGACAAAAAGAAAAAAAAGACACACACCTAAAGGGTGGGAATGCATTGTATGCCAGGATGCCTGTTGCATGAGCGGCTGCAGCTAGTGTAAAACTCCTGTAATTCTCCAGGTTCCCAAGTTTGCAAACACATTGTTTCTGGAATCATTTATAATGTAAATGAATGCTAAACTTCCACTAGATTCCACTAGATTTCTGGAACTAGCTTTTTTGTCATGTGAAAGATCAAATAAAACGTGCAGATTACCAGGTAAGAGATTGTCAGAATAACAGAATAAAGTGCAGTGTGAAAGCAGCCTCAGTCTGGATCCAACCCTTTCATTTTAATTAGCTTGGCCTTTCTGAATTCCACTAAGTTCAGAGGAATCCACCCAGGTCTTTATTTACTTTCCTTGAGCATGTAGAAACCATTTCTACAAGTGATGCTAAAGATTTTCAACTTCCTCATATTATTTTAGAAGGTGTGTCTCAGTAGAGCAGGAAGTGGAAAGTTTTTGTGAAAGGTGAGAATTAGGTCTCAAAACAATAACTAACCCATATGTGAAACTCTTCATTTTTGACACTGAGGGAAAGGTGGGGGCTGGAACTGAATGTGAACTAGAAAAAAGTATACAGTGCATTTTCCTGAAGTTTGTAGTGAGAATGTACATTTTCAATGCTCACTTGCCAATTCATAATTTCTTACTGTTGACTCCCTTTCCCAGTTTTAAATTAAAAAATGTTATATTTATTTTTATCTTTCCTGAATGTCTTTACATGCCAAGAGGTAAGCAAACCTCTTGCCAAGAGCAAGCAGACAAATAAAACAAAAACAAAACACTTGTGGAGGATACAGGTATGTATGTAGCTCCAAGCAATAGAACTAACCACTGGTAAAAACTCTTTAGTCAGGTAAAATGTATACTAGATCAGTAAATGATGAGTCTCTCTCAGTCAACATAACCACTCTTCTCCCAGCCTTTTTGGCTAATGGATCTAATTACACAAATCTGATCCATCGAAGCATGTGGACATTGTATTGGCATCACCCAACTATGGCAAGAGAAAACACATGATGAAAGAACTGGGGGGTGAGGACATTGAAGCAGTGCATCCATAATTTTCTGTGTAAGGATTCACACATGCTCATGTATTGTTTAACTGTCTCTTGATTAGCTTTCACCAGTTTATATCAGTCGGTTCCACTTCAGGCTGCCTCAGAGAATGCCCTCTCCCAAGCTACCCACCCCGACTTTCTGAGGGTAATGGAACTACCAAAAGACACCCCCCTTTCTGCTGATCTTAACACCCAAGAGGGGCTGTAGGGAAGGGAGTGACCTTTCAGATATTTGGGGCCTAAGACATTTAGGGCTTTAATGCTAATATGAGCACCTTGAATTGGGCCTGAAAATGAATTGACAACCAGTGCAGCTGGGTTATGTGAATTCAAAATGGAACCCCAGCCAGTAATCTGGCTGCTGTATTTTGGACCATTTGAATCAACATACAGCCACACGTAGAATATATTGCAACAATCCAGTTCTCAAATTAGCGGAGCATGGAGTACAGTGGCTAGGTCATCTCGTTATCTCTGGCAAACCAGATAGAACTGGAAACAGGTGACCCTAGCCCCCCCAAGCCACCTGAACCTCCAGTGGCAATGCTGGATCCAGGAATATCCTCATGATTCAGACTTTCTCCTTCCAGGGCAGTATAACCCTGTCCAGAACAGGTTGTCTCCCCACCTCTTGGACCAAGAACTTGGGACACCTCTGTATTATTAGGATTTACCTTCAATGTATTGGCCTGCATCCAGCCCATCCAGCTTCCAAGCATTGGCCTAGTACCTGAACTGCCTCTCCTGATGCAAGTAGAACAGGGAGACAGAGCTAGGCATCTGCCTGATCTGTTGAATGGTAGTCTGATCAGCGGGACAGGCAGTGCCAGCAGGAGCAGCCACCGTGTTGCTCCACCACTCTGAATCATCAGCTTGTCAGAGAAAGAAGGAGCCTGCCAGCGGTTGACAGTCACACATTGTCCTTTGGAGATATGGTGTAATCTTCATCCTATTGAAAATCAACTGCAAAACTCTTACAACATAGAATTTTTATAGACTTTAGAAATGTCAAGAAAGTGTGTTGGTTCAATAGGCATACAGCAATACAGATAGGCGAGTCCATGGAGCACAGGAAGTAGCTATATTTTAAAATTGTTATAACCCACAATGGGATCTTCGGGTGAAGGACTGGTAATAAATGTTAACAACAACAATACCACCAGCCAATCACTTCTCTTATGAAAACAACTCTGGTCTCGATGGCTATTAGATAGGATGAGGAGCTTAGGATACAGAAATAGGATATAATCATAGCAAAATGGGTATACCAATAAGAGATGATAAATCTGTTTAGGAAGAACTATAAAAGCCCAAGATTCTTAAATTTCTCAAACCATCCAACTGATTTAACAAATATTCAACAAGCATTACAACGGATCTCATCAGCCTGCAATCTGTCTGCTTACAGTATTATCTCTCTGTAAAGAGTAAGTATACACAAAGACTAGCACATATAATATTATATAATTGTAATATTTTATTGAATGTTTATAGTTTTAGTTGTAAACTGAGATCCTGTTGATTTAAGGGTCAGTTTAAAAAAAATTAACTAAAGAAAAAAAAAGTACACATTATGACAGGGTTAGCTAACATGGTACCCTCTAGATCAGTCTTTCCCAACCAGTGTGCCTCCAGATGTTGTTGGACCACAATTCCCATCTTTCCTGACCATTGGCAATGCTTGCTGAGGCTGATGGGAGTTGTGGTCCAACAACATCTGGAGGCACACTGGTTGGGAAAGGCTGCTCTAGAGGTTGTTGAACTACAATTCCCATAATTTATGACCACTGACCATGCTGTCTGGGGCTGATGAGTTGTAGTTCAACAAGCTCTGAAAAGCACCACATTGGTTATCCCTATGTTATAAGATCAGCATAGAAGTGTCTTTTCCTTTCTTTGAAAGATACTGATAGATATTGGGTAATTTTGCTATGATAATACATAATATTGTCCAGGAAGCATGAGATATACTGAAGAAAAATGTACCCTTGAAACAAAGACTTTTGTTTTGTTGTTATTAATATAATAGTAAACGAACATGGTATAGTGGAAAGCCTAATGGGTGTAAATTTAGGGAAGGGAGAAATCCAATTTTGACAGACTGATTTGCTGGATAATTGAGCCAACTCATTTATTCTCTTCTGTATTTGAACCTATGTTGATACCCCAGTTTGCTAGATAAGTGTAATATAATAATTGCGGCCACAGTCAGGAAACGAAAAGATGAGACAAGATGAAATGTGGATAAAACAAGCCAGGAATATATAGATAAAGCCAATTAAGTGACTGATTATGCAGAATGATCTGCAGAGATAAAATGCGGGTCAGAACTCTTAACCAATCAGGCAAGGACACTCTGCCATGGGAAAGGGGGTGGTCCAAGCCAGTCCCCTTCCCTGGGCCGTAGCTCTACAGGATGGCTAGAGAGGCCTTCCTGCTCCACCCCCTCCCAGGGCTGCACAACTCTGAGTGGGTGTTACAAGTTAGAACCCAAAGGTGCCAAATGTCCTCACCAACCCAGAAGGCAAGCCTCAGATCCTACCTTTCACCTTAAAGAGTGCCTAAGGGTGCTCACCAAGCCCTACCCCCTGTAAAATTCCCATACATATCTGCCACAACAGAGGACAAGCCTCAGTTTAGTCCCTCTTTCCCCACCTGTGACCAATAATTTCATGCAGGGCATTCTGCAGATCAGTCAGAAACAGTTCATTACCGAGGTCAGACATATGAACACCATCTGGCCAGTAAAGATCAGCCCTGCCACACTTCACCTCTGGATGATGTATTACTTTGCCCTGCCAATCAGTGAGAGCAAGCCAGACCTTCCTATTTATTTTCTTTCAAGCATTGTTCAAGCTCCTAGGGTCATTTCCTGCCCTCCAAATTCTCCTAGGGAGAATGTCAGACCAAACAATCAAGGTCCCAGGCCACCAGCTATGCATGACCTCAAAATCCAGGCAAGTCTCTATGATGAGGGCTTTTCTGTTCAACAATCCGAGGTCATTGCCTCCCAAATGTATAATCAAAATTTGAGGAGGTACTGCACCAATAAAGGGTCAAAAATTGTTGCTAGGAGGAGTTCCCATAGCATGCCATGCCTACCCAGCCACTGGACCAAAGTGCACTTGGCTGAGCCCCAATTGGGTTCCATGCCTGGTCTGCGACACCCTCCTCTTGGCCCAGAACACCATGCTGTGGCCACACATGAGTACCTTGACTCTGTTCAGCACCCTTCAACCTGTTAAAACAGAAACAACAATTAACAAGGCCCTCAATAGCGCAACATTCAATGAGGGCCCCTGATTGGCCTCATTTAAGCTCATAAAGCCCCTAATGTCCAGCATGCCACCGCCTGTATATTAGTGCTCCCAAAGCCTAAGTTAGTCACAGTAGAAGCCACACCAGTTCTGAAGGAATGCATATCAAACTGCCCTGAATCAAGACCCAAACCTGACAAGGCCCATCAGGTGATGGTCCAAAATTGAAACTTAGTCAAAGACTGATCATCTTGATGACAAAAGAGTGCCCCTCCAAACTGACCCCTCAGCTGCAAAAAATGAGCCCAGTGCCCAAACTAGGTACAACCCCTCCACAGGGGAAGAGGCCAAAGCAATGACCAACGACTTGGACATGCACAGCTGGATCTGAACACTGCTGTCACCTACCATAACATCACCTGCCTCCAAAGCTCAACCAGACCTGTCATTCCTAGAAAAAGTAAGTAACTCACCCATACAAAAAACACTGTAACAGCAATAGCCTTAAAAAAAACTGCCTCGTAGCTGGAACTACATAAAACCTCCAAAGCCCATAAAGGCCCAACAAATGGCTGGGGAAATAGGGCAAAGGGTGTTGGGCACAAGAGGATAGGCACTGGTCCGCCCCTCAAACATTTTCCTGATCCTAAAATGACCTGAGGAGTCAGGCACACTTTTAAGCTTGGTGAAAAACCCAATACCTGCTAACTTACCCTTGATAGTCTCCACAGAAACACCATGATGGTGATGATCTATGCCAAATTCCACCAGATGGTCCACAGACATAGGTCAAAGGAGCAGATACCCCTTGTTTGGACTAATAACACCAAATTCCCTACCTGATCTTAAATAAGAGGTTCTTTTGTTGGTGGCAAGGGAAAGCATTATGGCCTTCTCAGTTTCAAGCTGTCAGGGTCCCACAGTCCTACCAGCAGTGGCTCCAGGTGAAGTCTGGCCAAAAAGGCCAAGTCCCAAAAACATGACATCTGATGGTGGGGAAGGGCATCAGCCATGCCATTGTCCAGGCCAGGAACATGGCAAGAAAGAAAAAGAACATTAAATCTAAGTCACTAGGTCACAAAAGTGTGCACCAAAACCATTACTCTAAGATTCCTGAAAGTAAGGGAATTGATAACCATGGCCTGGTTATCACACTAAAAATGGAGTTGGCCAATTCAATGTGCCCACAGATGAACAGCAACCACAATAGGGAAGAACTCTAAAAAGGTCAAATCCCTCATGATGCCAGCCTCAGCCCACACTGTCAGCCATGCCTCAACACACCAGCTATCCCCCCCAAAAAAGACTCCAAAACCCAGAGCACCAGATGCATCAGAGATAATTTGCAGCTATGCCTCCAACAATAAGTCCTCCCACCAAAAATTGTGACCAAACTAATAAACAATGTCCAGAGGAGATACCCTCAGAGTGGGCATAGGAGGGCTCTCAAAAGGACCCAGTACCCTACCTTCAGCTACCTCCTTATCTATGTTCTCCTGTACCACTAATTCCATTCCAATTATAGACTTCAAATTCCCAGACATGTAAGATTTATGCTCCCCCATGATGAAGCCTGCACAGGCTGCCACTGAAGCATAACCTCAGTGTAAATCAGAAACCCTGCCAACCAATTGTCCCAAGTCTTATCTTCTTCTTCTTAAATTTCTCATTGTTCCTCTCTTCCTGTTTATCCTTGTCCTTCTGTTCAGGCTACTGATAGAGCAAGGAAAAGACATCTACTTAGTCACCTTTCCAAATACGCTGCTTGGTTGCCAGCAATAGATGAGCCCTCAAAGGAGCAGATGTTTCACCGAATGGAATTGCCCCAGTCTGAACTGAAGAAAACGGATCTGCTATCCCTTGAGCCACCCCTGCAACCTGAGTGGCTGCCTGTGTGCCCACAGGTTGCCATACCTGTTTGCATGCACCGCAAACAGGCTGTGTAACAAAGGGGAACTCCCTTTCCATGATAGCAGGCATTGGTCCTGAATAAGCAGGGTAATGCCACCCAGGAAAACTCCAAGACTGACCCTGGGGAAGAGACTCACCAAATTCACCCCAAACCAGTTGAGCAGCAACCTCCACCTCTAGAATCTCTGTAGCCATAGGTTCCACTTCAGGTACTGCAATCTCCAGAACAAACCAACCAGACAAACCTCCCAAGGCAGCTAGACAGTCCAAAACAGCATTCCAATCAGTGCCACAAATAACCTTATTGTCCTTCTTCCCCTGAACCACTTTAGCCCTTTTTGGTCCACCCTCCAAAGATTGGCGGTTCAATTTCTCCAAAGACTCAATACATGCCAAAACTGATGCCATATTAAGGCATCTGATGATGATGAAGCCTCATGATACACATTAAGCTGCCTCTGAGCCAGGCGCTTTGGAGCCTTCTCCTTCCCTTTGGGACCACCCATGCCCTTCTAAGAAGGCATAATAGTAGTAAGTTGCCCACCAGGTCACTAATCCCAATAGATTTAAAATAGATCTGGTACTTTATTATGTCCTATTTGGTAACCTTTTTTTATGTCAACAAACTTTATATACTGCTAGAATGGAAGAACAAGGTAATATAGCCTTTAAAAGAGAGGTCAACTATGCCCCAAATATAGCCTCAAAAGGCCCTGCTAAAACAGCTAAACCCCAGGGGAAAAGGACCCAAAAGGTCTAATCAAACTAGGCCTGGTGTCAAAAGGGTGGAAAATAGGGTTGCCAGGTCAGAAGCATCCCAAAACCTGAGATTTTAGGGGCAGGCCCAACTGATGTCATTAAGCATGATACTTTAGCATCAATCACAGTTGCTTGGAGCGTACAATTAAAAAAAATCTGACTGGAAATTAAGCTAGACATTTTAGCTAAAAGATGGAGCCTGGGTAGGGAACATTTAATCTAGCCTACCTGCTTTTGGCAAGAAGGGTTTAAGTGCCTTCAAGCCAGGCCAGTCACCAGAAGGTCACTGTAGGAAGAAAGGAGCCTAGTGTTGTGGAGATGTTAGATGGGAGCATTCGGGAGTAAAGATGGATGCCCCTGAAGGCTGCAATTCTAAACACACGTACTAAGGACTAAGCCCCCATAGAACTCAACAGGACTTACTTCTGAGTAGATATAGTTTGGATTGTGCTGTTGGTAAAGCTTGACTAGGGATCCTCTGCAAAGACATCCATATCCAAGCAGGGTTGGCAACCCCCTGCCTGGAATGCCCTGCCCTTATCTTTTAATGTGGCTGCTCCAAACTTCTTTACAGACTTGACCACTTCAGAAAGAGGTCTGAGAAATGAGTAAGAGTAAGAAGATTCTCTACCCTTTCTGTCTGCATAGATGCCCTCATCCTTCCCCTGCGCCCAGCAGAAGCTCTGGGCCAGGTGGGACGCAGTGGCATCTCATAAAGGATACCCTCCCCTTTCATGGGGTGTATGATTTGTCCTGGCCCAGAGCAGATTTTGGGGTGGGCACCCCCAATTATTTATTTTTCCTGTATGTCTTTTTCTGCTTTGATTTTGTATAGATGCCCTCATCCTTCCCCTGCGCCCAGCAGAAGCTCTGGGCTAGGTGGGACACAGTGGCATCTCGTAGAGGACACCCTCCCCTTTCCTGAGGTATATGATTTGTCCTGTTCCAGAGCAGATTTTGGGGTGGGCACCCCCAGTTACTTATTTTTTCCTGTATGTTTTGGTCTGCTTTGATTTTGCATAGATGCCCTCCTCCGTGCCCTGCGCCCAGCAGAAGCTCTGGGTCAGGCAGGACGCAGTGGCATCTCGTAGAGCAGTGGTTCCCAACCTGGGGGCCGGGATCCCCAGGGGGGCCGCAAAGTAATCCAGAGGGGGCTGTGAACAGTAAAGAAATGAATTTATTATTTTTTTAAAAAAGTCTTTACTCCTTCTATACTGTCTGCTTTCCACTGCTGCTGCAGATGACACCTCCCCCTTGCTCCAAATGAGAGGGGAGGCCTTTTGCTGAAGCGCCAGAGCTTCTTTCAGGCACACTAACGGCAGGCATCTGCCTATAAAATACATGACAGATGCCAAAGGAGGCTGAGGGTGGAGCTACCAGGAAGAAGAGGGGATTACTATCACTGATTCCTGTCTCCTTGCACTGCCGCTACTGGCAACGGCCTTACTTAGAATGTGAGGAGAGGGCTTTTTGTGAAGCTAAAAGAAGCAAGGCTGAAAAGAAAGGCTGCTTTCCCCCTTCCTTCCTGGCAGCCAGCCTGCCTCCCTGGGGGCAGAGGGTCACAAAAAAATTTCAGCTTATAAAGCGGGTCCCATTCTCATAAAGGTTGGGAACCATTGTCATAGAGGACACCCTCCCCTTTCCTGGGGTATATGATTTGTCCTGGCCCAGAGCAGATTTTGGGGTGGGCACCCCCAGTTACTTTTATTTTCTTGTATGTTTTGGTCTGCTTTGATTTTGCATAGATGCCCTCCTCCATGCCCTGCGCCCAGCAGAAGCTCTGGGCCAGGCAGGTCACAGAGGCATCTCGTAGAGGACACCCTCCCCTTTCCTGGGGTATATGATTTGTCCTGTCCCAGAGAAGATTTTGGGGTGGGCACCCACAGGTACTTATTTTTTCCTGTATGTTTTGGTCTGCTTTGATTTTGCATAGATGCCCTCCTCCATGCCCTGCGCCCAGCAGAAGCTCTGGGCCAGGCGGGACACAGTGGCATCTCGTAGAGGACACCCTCCCCTTTCCTGGGGTATATGATTTGTCCTGTCCCAGAGCAGATATTGGGCTGGGCACCCCCAGTTACTTATTTTTTATGATTTTATGACATCATTCTGTATTTATGATAATATCAGAAGCCTGATGATTTTGATTGCATAAATGTATTGTTATTCTTGATGGGGAGAGTTCCCCGATCACAGTGATATATCATACAGGGTACCCCAACATATATTTTGGGGTTCAGAGACATGTTAAATTTGGTTTGAAGTTGCTGTAGTTGTCAACTCTTCTTTTTTAGTGTTTTGAACTTTCAAGCAAATAAGGAACTGGGAACTAGGAACCAACTTCAGCGTCATATCAGTTAAATAGATTAAACAGTTGCGGGGCGGCAGCTGATGTTTTGGTGTATATCTTGGGAACCAGACCACCTAGAGACTTAATTTTTTTAAAAAATTGAAGCTGAGAGTCTGGAGATTAAGGGATGCAAGCCGGAGAGACAGAGGGGCCCCCAAAAACCAGAGCCTCTGGCCAAAAACTGGAGACCTGGTAACTCTAGTGGGAAAAAAATTAAAATGGCTGCTGGCACCAAAAAAGTCATATTCAAAATGGCCACCGCAACCAAAAGGCCTAATCAAACTAGGCCTACTGTCAACTAAAATGGCTGCTGGCACCAAAAAAGGCCTATTCAAAATGGCCACCATGATCATAATTCTCAAAATGGCCACCAGAATCCAAGGCCTCCACTGGCCTCTGCAAAACAGGCCAACTAGGCCCCAAAATGGCTGCTGGGGCTAATCCCCCCAAAACAGCTATTGAATAGGCAGGCCCCCAGGCCAAAAAAGGGGGTGTTTATAATCCTCCCCTCAGGACTACCCAGCTCCAGTTCTCAACTCCAAACCCACAGGCCTGTGACAGCCAGCAAAATTGTGCCACCACACAACTGCCCGATCACTGATCGGGTCCTCACTCCAACACGACAGCTGCTGGATTACCGCCTCATGCTCTGCAAAGCCCCTAATGTGGCCACCTCTCCCTCAGTTGTCACCAGACCACCACCACGAGCTGCTAATACAGATACCTCAACTTCACAGCTTTGCCTGCCCCTGCCAAGACAACCAAAGGCTTCCCCTGACAGAGATGTCCTGCCCCAACACAGCACAAGGCTGAAGAGAGGCCAAGAGGGGGCGAAGCAGGGCTTACTTAGTCACCCTGCCGTGACACAGTGTATGTGGCTATGCTGGGCAGGGGTTTTGAAGCCACACCAGGACTTCCCCTGATGTGGCTGCAAACGCCCACTGCCGACAGAGCCCTCTGGACCTGTCAGCAAGGCAGGAAATTTTTCCTCATGTTCATTTGCAAAGATTATCTGAAATGTGACCTTATTTGTCCTCTGCCAGGCAGACTACAAATTAGATGTGTCGAAAAACCCAATAAAATGTTATTTTGTTCTCTATTGGACTCAATTCTTTGGCATGGGGTAGAATGACCATGTTACCAAATGCTTAATCACCTTTTCAATGGTATTTTATTATTTAACACAAACAAAACAGTTGCATACGCTGGTTTTTGGATGAAATTGAACAAAATTGTACCTGGGTTTTCTTTTCCTTGCCCATTCCCACAAAGTGAAAAAAGAGAGCATATCTCATCATGTGCAAAGTACAGAGTGAGTGTTAGTTGTGAGTCCACAGATCAGGCAAATGCATATTCTTCTTTCTTGTATGTACCTCTTTCCTTGTTGTCTTTGCAGTGGGACAGTTTTTTCTGTAAAGAAAGAAAGAACTGCCACTACAGAAGTGGTGCCAGAAAAGTAATATAAGTCTGATTTATACATGTGGGGATGGGAGGGGGAGCGGAAAGTACAGTTCTTCACTGGTTTATACCAGTACAATCTGTATAACCTGACAGCCGTCTACCACCTATGATCTTGTGAATGTTTCAGTGTCAGTTTATATGTGTTTGCAAGACTTTAAGTGGGAATTTGACACAGTGGTGGTAGACTATGCAAGCACCTCTGCTCTAATTATACTGAACAGAACAGAGGCATGCAGCAAAGCCCATCTTGAGTAGGCCTCCTTCCTGGAAACTGCTCACACCACACTTTGCCTTCCACTGCCTGCTAACACTTCCCCCTCCCATGGAAAAAAGAGAGCCTCACTTTGGGAGTATTGGTGTTTGGTACATATATAGCAGCAGAATGCTGAGATGAATAGTCTGGTAAGACTAGTGATTGACAGAATAAAGAAACTTACAGTTTATTACTCCTGGAAAATAAAACCATTCTGAGTGCAGACATACACGTGACCATTATAGAGTCATCACTCTCACACACTAACTAACTCTAAGAAGAAGGAAGGAAGGAAGGTCTGAGAAAAACAAATAAGTTATTACTAAAGAAGATGGGAAGAATAGCTTCCCTTTCTGTCTATCCCCCCCCTCCCCCGGGCAGTGCAGGTTACTTCTTACAAGTGTTGGTGCTTTACTCCCAACAGGGGAAAGGGCAATGGGATAGCAGGCAGCAGAATACTGGAGGGTGAAGATAAAGCTAAACATGGATAGGGTAGATTTATAATTAAAGAAAAGATGACTGAGGGTTTCATGTCATAACATTGTTCTCATTAAGGCACTCTGTTCCAATGCTGCAAAGGTCAGCCAAGCCTTTTTTGAGAGTGAGAGAGAAAGAGTAGTAGTAGTAGCAGCAGCAGCAGCAGTAGTAGTAATCATCATCATCATAAATGAAGAAGTTGCATTGCCTGTAATAGGAAGAATACAACCACCCCAAAATTACTCAAATTTGCCCACCTCCAGATGTCACAAATATTCCCTTATACTTTTGCAAGGGATATATAGTCCTGCGAGGGGATTATTCAATTTAGCCTTATTAAAAGTACATATTAAAATTTAAATGCAAATTTTCATACAAATTTTTTAAAAAAAACCCCCACAGATTTAAATGGAAACAGGATGCTTACTGGGAAAATACACACAAAACTGACCCGGACTGAAAATAGACTGATCTCTCCATCCCTAATAACTGGGGTGCTCATCATCCACCCTAATGTTGTCAGTCATTTAATGCTTGAGTTTATAATTTTTCATTTGGAGATTTTAGCTTACATTTTACAATAGTAAGTTTAGTTCATACATGAACAAATTCAATAAATTAAGTTCCATTGTGCTAATAATATCCAGACTGTTCCAGCAAGATGATGATGATGATGGCGATCTGCAAATTTGTTTTGTTTTTTAAAAAAATCCTCATGAAAATTCTCCAGCATTTTTGTGTGAATTTCTCTTAATAAACACATTTGTGTGTGCAGTTTTGACTGATGATTTGCACTCAATATCTCGTCATATAATGCATTTTGTATGTTATTTTCACTCATATATTCATTTTTAGGCACTTCTTCCCCTAACATATGCATTTTTGTAAACATTGGTTGGCGAACTGCATTGCAAAATTCGAATAAGTGCAAATTTCGATGGATGGCTGTGTTTTGGTTCTCATATTGTTTTGGAAAGTGCAGATTTGATAGATTCGGCTTGAAAAGCGAACTGAATCAAATTTCTCCCCCATCCCTAGTGACAGCAATATAAAATTCATTGCTAAAAATGGTTTAAACAAATTACAATCACAACAAGTGACAGTCCTAAAAATATACATTTCAAGTGAAAAAGCCCAGCTGAAGAGCATCTTCAGCATATAATGAAAGCTGTACAGTGAAGATGCTAGATGCATCTCTGCAAAAATGTATAAAAGGACAAAAATGAAAAAGTTGTTGAAATAGCATATTGTTTCTGTGACAGGATAGTCATTGGTTGTTCTGTACTTTCTTTTCTTTTTCTATTGTTATCTTTTGGTATGGAAAATTAAATAAAAAACATTTTTAAAAAGAAAACAGTTCCATTGATTAGGACTATGTGCAAATTTACATGACCAGCTCCAGCAATTGGCCCCACCATAAGTTGACTTTAGCCTCTTCAAGGAGGCAACTATTTATAATTCTGTCATACGAAAGGTTCGACATTTATTCAGATTTGTCCATAATCTGATATTTGGCTAAAAAGCTGAATATAGATATCTACCACACAGTGAAAAGAAAATTATTTTGAGGGCAATAAATGGTTGTGTGAATCCACTATTATGTACTATATTTAAAAACAATAATACAGAGAACACTGAAGAAAAAAGATGGGAGTAAATATTTTAAAGCACATTGTTTTATCTTTCTGTATGAAGGAGACACAGAGAAACAGCAGTATTGTTTATACATCTGAAGACATTTTCAGAGGAAGAATATGGCACACATGTTAGGTAAGTAAACTCTCTTTATTCATAAAAAAATTCATCTTGATTCCCTACTACCACTTCCAGTTGAAGCTCCAAGCAAGAAACTGAAAGGTACATACTATGCAATGACTTATAAATAAAAATATATGTTCAGACCTTATTTAGCTTCCTTCATAGACACAAATGAGATTTTCCATTAGCTGTTTAATTTTATTAGGAATGGCTTTAAGCCTCAATACACTGTAAACATGCCATCTTGCAAAACTCAGAGAATTGGACAAAATTGTGGTAACTTGGCCGTTTGGCAGAAAATATATAGAAGGATACTGCTTCTGGGGCATTATCTTGTAGTTATTTCTCTGGCATATATTAAACCTGAACAATTCTAAGCTATGGGCTCTGTTCAATTTAATTTTGCTCAGAGTAGACCCATTGAAATTAATGGACATAACTAACTTAGGTCCATTAATTTCAATGGGGCTACTCCAAGTGGAACTTATTTGGATACAGACATATGTACTTTTTTTATGTTCATCTCAGAAAATGCCCAGTTCATATGTTACCACAGTGAAGTGGGGTGTGACTCACCAGTACCACCAAAGTTTTTACATGTTTGTGTTTCTACAACACATAAACAGAGTACAGAAATTATGTAGGTTGTCCGGATTGTGAGTTTAATTTTTATGCACTAGGAGCTACTCTTAGAGGAAGATATGCTTCTGGCAGAGCACGGAAACATGTGAACTGAGCAACCCACATGGTTTCCACATTCATGTGTTACAACTGTGACATTGAGCCCCAGCCATAGAGAAGCCATGTTTCATTTGCAACTCTATTGCAACTAGAGATGGAAAGATCTGTCAGTTTTGGTCCTCTCAGGTTCTCTTTTTTCCAGTCTGTAATTCAATTCTCTGCATTTCTGCAGCAATTTGTGATTTTTGAAAGAAGAAAATCCTCATGAAAATTCTCCAGCATTTTAGTGCAAAATTCTCCTAATAAGCGCATTTTGTAGACAGTTTTGGTTAATGTAGACATTTTTGTAAGCTATTTCTCACCAAATAATGCAGTTTTGCATGTTATTTCCACTCATATATTCATTTTAATACACACTTTCCCCTAATATATGCATTTTTGTAAGCATTGTATGGTTGGTGAACTGCATCACAAAATTCAAATAAGAGTGAATTTGTAAGAATGGCTGTGTTTTAATTCTCATATTGTTTCAGAAAGTGCGATTTGATAAAATTCAGCGTGAAATATGAACTGAATTGAAATTCTCGCCCATCCCTAGTTATAAAGTATGACTTGTTCCAGTGTTTTATATCCTTGCCAAAGAAACAGAAGTAGACATGTTTTCTTTCTGTTGAGCAGAGTTACAGTATAAAACGATGCACCGAACCATGGTAAAGGGAAGAACAACATTTGATAAAGAAGCTGAAATGATAAGATTGAATTTCTACCATCATTAGAACCTGAGATATAAGGCAAAATGTATACACACACACTTCTCAATTTTTGAGATAAATTAGTCTGCTCTACCCTTTCAGTGTTTTACTTCTTCCCCTGCCCTCAATCCCCCTCATTGGAAAAATCCCTCCAGAACATTCCTGCAGATGCCTATGTATGTGAAGGAGGCAGAAATGCATTTGCGGGAGAGAGGGAGAGCTGTAAGTTGGTACGTGGGTGTGAGATGGGGGAGAGGAAGTAATATATGTATGAATGTCTAGAGAGAGATGCATTTGTGCAGAGGGAGAGGGAGCCATGTATGTGTGGAGGGTGTGTATATGAGCAAGAGAGAGAGATGCATGTGTGTCTGTGGTCTGTATGTGTTCAGTGAGTGTGTGCATGAGAGAATAAGTGTGGTGTAGTCACCTTGTATATTTGTACTGGTTATAGGGAATGCTCCCTATTGTTATTAAACAGGAACAGAATCATTGTATATGTGTGAGAGAGACATCAATATTGTGTGATCTCCACCAGCAGGACATAGCCAACTCTCCATGGTAAGCCTGAAGTTGTCTGGGGCAGGGGGGTTGGGAAGCAGCAATGACTGTACTCTCTCTAATTTTGTGTTATGCCATTCTTCCAGTGGCAGCCATTTTGTGATGGGTCCCCACAGCACTTTCCCAAAATTCAAAATGTGCTTGCTGGTCCAAAAATGTTGCTGACCACTGTTTTAAGCTGTAACAAATGTCCCATTTCGGTCTTTTTCCTCCCTATGAATAAGGATGTCTTGGGTGGCAAGCATGGCAAATTTATAGGATTGTTGCCAAAGAGCAGTAGCTTACCTCCATTTTGCCTCATGCTCCCATTTTGTCTCTCAGTCTGCATGTTGTCTGTAAGTGATTGCTGGGGAGGGCTAGCTATAAAGAGCAGAGTGTGTTCGGAGGATTGGTTGCCATCCTCTCCTGACATGGAAAAGTGTCTCCTAGAATTCTGTGTGCCTCTTGATCTGGTAAAATGTACCAGCTTCTGACAGCAGCCTGTCCTCCTTCAAATTAGATCCAGAGCTTTCCTCAACATTAGAACAAAGGTTCCTCCAATCATTTGTGTTCCAGAAGGGATAACTCCCTGAACATGGGAGAGTAAATTGAGATTAGGGATGGTTGAATCTGTGAATTTCAGTTTCTCTTGGTTTTTCATTTTTCCAATTTTAGTTCAACTTCACATTTCCACATTTTTTAAAAAAAATCCTCATGAAAATTCATCAGCATTTTAGTGCAATTTTTCTCCTAATATACACATTTTGTATGTGATTTTTCCTAATATACACATTTTTGCAAAGCAATGTTCTATAATATAAAACATTCTTGTCTATTATTTTCACTAACATATTGTTATGTGGTCCCCAATCTCCAACCAGCGAAAGACTTCAAGAACTCCCAGTGTTTACTCAGGTTTTGGTTTCCTTGGAATGAAGATGACTGGAGAATGTGATGTCTTCATGATATATGGTTTATTTACATACACATATATAACTTGAGCATAAGATGGAGGAGTTCTCAGCATTAACACTCCATCTTGCTTCCCTATTAGGTTTCTAAGAGAGTCCCCAAAGCCATAGCTTAGGGAGGGTTCAGCACTCAGTGTGAGGCAAGCCTCTTGTGTCTTTCCAGCTCCCCACTTCAGTTCAGATTAACAAAAGGTACCTCCTGCCCCAACCAGGTGAGGGCTACCTCTATTCCTATGGCAATAGGACTGCTGTGGATCACATCTTTGGGCATGTAGATTGACCATTAACTGACAAAGAGACTGACTTGGCCAGAACTGATAGGAACTGGTTTGGCCAGTTCAACAGGTCTCTCATATACAAACTGCATCCCTACAGATAACAAAATCACAGGGTGAAGGTCATCCAGATCAGCCCCTCCCCCAATCCTATAATACTATGCATTGGTATACGTGCTTTGCCTTAGTAGGGTGGTTCCCAAACTTTTTCCTCACAGACCACTTGAAAATTGCTGAAGTTCTTGGCACACCATTTAATGGTTTTTCTGCCTGTTGTAGCATTGTAACGTACTCCGCTAGATTCTGTATGATTTTTAAAACTGTATTTTTACAGATACTTGGTGGACCACCTGAAGGAAGCTTGCAGACCACAGGTGGTCCATGGACCACAGTTTGGGAACATCTGCACTAGTGCGGAGCATACACAATCAGCATACACCAGCATACACAATCACTAGCGTATTCACACTGCAAACCTCAGAGAAGTGCAAATTTCAAAGGATGGCTGTGTTTCAGTTCATGTATTGTTTTGAAAAGTGCACATTATATAGGTTCACTTGTAAATGCCGCCCTGGGCTCCTATTGGGAGGAAGGGAGGGATATAAATCTAATAAATAAATAATAAATAAATGCAAACAAATTTCTCCCTTATTCCTAGCAGAGATGCATAAGCAAGAGTGGCAACAGGAAATCCCTTGTGATGTTAATCATTTTCAAGGTGACTCATTCCCAAGCATCTAAAGAAACTGGTTAATCCTACAAATTATCTGTGCTTTTAAAAAAATGTAGGAAAAGAATTATGTTTGACTCAAAGGGTTACATCTGACTACGTTAGAGTAGACCCACTGAAATTAGTAGGTTTAAGTTAGTTATGAGTAATTAAAAATTATTGTTACCCTGTTGGCCAACTATAGCCCTAAATCCTTTTGTGGGTAGCACAGATTTGAGATATTAATCCTGTTGAAAATAATTTTAGTCAGTTTGGAAATTTGTCTGCTGGTAGTAATAAGTTTGTATAGAGAACTGAAATGTTTGGGTGTCTTGTCATCATCCATGTCTTGGCTGAATAAATTTTGTTTTTGGCCTGGTCATTTTTCATCACCATTTTGGATGAAATTTTATTTGGATACATAACATGTGATCTGGGCATGAATTTATTTATACATCCCTTAAGAAGTTCTTCCTTCAACTTGAAGGTTTCAAAATATTTGTAATCAACCTACTACTTAAAATCCAAAAGTAGAAATCTAGTCAACACCTTTTTCTGTATATGACTGCAAAACTATGTTCCACTACACTGGAAATATTACTTTAGTTTATTCCTGTTACATTGACTCTTCTCAAAGCTAGAAAATCAACAATTTTATGTGGTCAGGGCTTCATTTAATCCAAAAGTATGTTTAGCAGATGTTATTCTGTAAAAACAAAAAGGCATGAAAATATTTGTCATGTTTTTAAAGTTCATAATGTTATGTTTACTAAACCAACAGCCAAACTGTAAGTGTACCTACCTAGTCAGTACTAAGTCCCACAGAGTTCTTCCTAGCAACATTCTTCTTAGTAAGCACAGCTAGTGCTAGCATTGCAGCTGCATTTACTAGGTTTTTTTTTTAGAGGGGGAGCTCTTTACCTTCCCTTTGTATCTCTTCAGTGCTACTATTTTTTTTCCTCCAGGATATGCTGTTTTTCATTCCTTCAGGTTAAATTGCAGCATTAGAAATAATGTGTATCGACATAATGAACTATCAAACTATTGTTGTTTTAGTGAAGGTCAGAATGGTGTATTGGCTATAATTTTTCCCATGTCCCAGTGAGACTGTTATCTGTAAATAAAATACTTAATCGAGATGACATAGGCGACTCACAACAGTTTCACTTTCCTGCTTATCTTCCAAGGGCCATGAGATCACATTCCAGCTGTTCTGTATAATGGCCTTTGACAAGCCAGTATGTTGGCTGTGAGCTCTCAGAGGCTGAGGACCGGAGAAAGAAAGAGAAAAGCAGCCTGAGGAGGGAGTACAAACCCTGTAAGATAGCAGCAAGCATGCATTACAGTTCAGCACTCTGTTCTCGTGACTTACAGCAAACAATGACTTTGAAATGTTTGTAATAAATATTAATGAGCAGCATTTGAAAGTGGGGGAGCTGGACCCTAGTGGCAGAATGTATGCTAAGCAAACTTCGGAATGAAATAATAAAAAGTTTTTTATAAAAAGTTTTTTTTAAAAAACCCCACTTTGTATTGATATGAAAGAAAACCACCTGATTCACTGTGGAAATCTCAGAATGGTCTGGAACCATAAAAAGTCTTTTTGAAGTTTGCACTGGTAGGCAAGGAAATCACTTGATCCATGTGCCGAAATGATTGGCCGTATGGATGATGACATTATGTGGAATAAAATTGCTTACATCACTGCAGATTCATTTCTCCCTCCACCACCCAAATGAAGCCATGAGACAGATTATTGGGTATAAAAGACCACATTTATTAATTAAATGATCTGCAATGAGCAATAAACTTGAACTGAATGTGGATGCAGTATCAGACTGAAGCCAGGGAAAGCATCCCTGTTTTCCCTTGGACAATGCTATCCTGGCTCAAGAAAACCAGATCAATAGGGCCAGTCTGTGCTCTTTATTGTCTGCTAATCATAGAAGAGAGGGGGTATGGAGGTTGCTCACTGCTGCCTACACTAGTGCAGCAAGCCTCTACTATCCAAGGGTGCATCCTCCCACTCAAGCCAGAAAGCAATGAGGTACTTCCTCCAAGGGAGAAAAAAAACTTACTCTGATGGAACAGCTCATCTAAATCCAGCCTACTAGATTGTACTTTCACTTATGTGAGCTGAGCACCAATTGGCATCTCTGAATTTGAAAATGAGTCTCTCTCTATTTTTTTTGTAAAAAAAAGGCTTGAGAAATCTCATATTATGATATTATAACATTTCAATTCCTATATTTGACTGAACAGAACAGCCTACTTTGAAATTTACTGTGCGGTAGGGAGATCTCCTGATTGTGGTGTAGCGATGGGGGGGGGATGAGGTCATTGCCCCCCAAATGATAATTCTGCCTTCCAAATAAAAATTTTCTCTAGTCCCAAAATTTCTAGCATTGCAGTAACTTAAAACTTCACTTGAGCTTTTAGAAATACAGTTTAGGCATCCAAAGAGAGAAGCAGGGCAACGTTACAAAGAGAATGCAAACACAGTGTTGTATTCTGTTAATAAGTTTGAGTTTAAGAAGTTTGTCTTGAGCAGGGCCCAGTAGTTGAGGGGAGGAGCTGGGAGGAGAGGAAAAGGGGGCAGGAGGGATCAGGCAAAGAATGTGACAGGATGTGATCAATAAAGTTCTCCTCAAGAATCCACAGTATATTTGTCTCATGGTTAAAAGGGGGTAGATACCAAACACAGCAAATACAAGAGTTAAAAGAGTGAATGAAGTGAACACAAATCGTGATGTAGAGGGAGGTAGTTGGCAAACCTAAGGATTTGCAATTGGAAGAAGGCAAGGCAGGAAGAACAGTATGGTGATGCATTGCAGAGCATCTCCCCCGTTGTTGCCAGTTTAATGATTTCCCCACTAAAATCTAGTGGTTTTTGGTGCATGTCTGGTAGCAAATTTTCCTGTCTACTGGCTAGTGGAAAATCTAGTGGATGTCAAGCATTTTATGGTCAGAGTCTGGTGGTTTTTACAAATACTTCAATTTCATCCCCCCCCCCCAATTATGTATTTCTAGACAAAATCTAGCCTTTTTTAAAAAAAATCTACTTTTGGGTATTTTCTTGTATTTTTCATTGTTTGCATTTCTGTTCCAATTGTCTTCAAAGTGCTACTTGACTTTAGAGACTGTGGTTGTAACAGATTCAGTCTCAGTTGCTTGTAGCAACTCTGCTGGTATGCCATCTGTTCCTGGTGATTTGTTTCTTCCAAGTATTTTAAGAGCAGCTTTCACCTCACATTCTAAAATTTCTGGTTCTTCATCATATGGTTCCTCCGTGAATGAATCTGTCATCCTTGAATCTCTTTTACAGAGTTCTTTGAGAGCCAGTGTGGTGTAGTGGTTAACGTGTTGGACTACGACCTGGGAGACCAGGGTTTGAATCCACACACAGCCATGAAGCTCACTGGGTGACCTTGGGCCAGTCACTGCCTCTCAGCCTCAGAGGAAGGCAATGGTAAACCCCCTCTGAATATTGCTTACCATGAAAACCCTATTCATAGGGTTGGCCATAAGTCAGAATCGACTTGAAGACAGTCCAGTTCATTTCATTTCAGGGTATTGTTTCCATCTTCCTTTTAATTCATCTCGGTCAGTCAATGTATTCCCTTGTTGATTATTCAACATCTCTACCCTTGGTTTAAATTTCCCTTTAATGTCTCTAATCTTTTGGAATAGGGCTCTTGTTCTACCCTTTTTGTTGGTCTCTTCTATTTCTTTACAGTAACCATTGTAATAGTTCTCTTTGTCCCTACGTACTAGTCACTGTATTGTTGCATTTAGGGTCTAACCGTGTTTCTATCTCCTTTTGCTTTTGCTTTCTCTTTAACCATTTTAAGAGTTTCTTCAGTCATCCATTGAGCTTAGTCTGGTAGGGCTTATTTATTTGTGATATGCTTTTGAGCACCTCCAGGAATGGAAGTTGACTCTTTCCTCCCCAGCTGTGACCTCACAAAATGTCCCACTGTGCTGCAGTTAGGCTTGAAAAAAACCTTCTATTGGCTTCCATCGTTTTCAAGCCTAATTGCTGCAGGCGGGGCAGGGGTGTTGGGGACGCTATGGGATAAAAGGGGAGGCCCTGGAGGCTGTATTCAGACCCCGGGCAAGCAGTTTCCCCAGTACTACAATATGGGTCACATTCATTTTTTCCAAGATAAATGCACACATATACACCTGTCAAATTGCAAGAAGAGCCTGATGGAATGGCCCATCAAGTCAAGCATCCTCTTCTCACAGAGGCCAATGAGATGCATATGGGAAGCCTGAAAGCAGGACCTGAGCGCAACAGCACTCTTCCCTCTTGTGATTCCCAGCAGCTGGTATTTAGAAGCATACTACCTCCAACAGTGGAGGTAGAGCATAGTTATTGTGGCTAGTAGCCGTTGACAGCTCCTTCCTCCATGAATTTGTCCGATCATCTTTTAAAGTCATCCAAGTTGGTGGCCATCACTGCCTCTTGCGGATACAAATTCCACAGTTTAACTATTGATTGATTGATTGAGTTTATTTATATGCCACCTTTCCACAGCAAGCTGTGCCCAGAAGTGGCTTACAACAAAGAGAAGTCAGTTTACAAAACATAATAAATTCAAGCAGGACAAAAACCAACAATGTAAAAAAAATAAATAAATTCAATATTACAAAAGAAATAATCTAGATTGAAATATATTAAGTACAAAGCGAATAAGTACATTTTTAGCTCCACTGAGATAAAATAAAGCTAAATAAATTAAACTATCTGCTGTGTGCAGAAGTACTGTCTTTTGTCCAGCCTGAATATTCTAACCTTCAGCACCACTGGATGTCCACGAGTTCTACTGTTATGAGAGAGGAAGAAAAAAAATCTCTATATTTCCTCCACACCATACATAATTTAATTTATTATTTATTATTTTATTATGTCCCCTCATACTTGCCTTTTCTCTAAACTAAGTTCAAGGTGTTACACTTGGTATATACAGCCCTTAACAGCTTGGGACCAGTTTACTTGCGGGACCACCTTACTTCATATGTGCCTACTCAACCACTTTGATTTGCAGAACTGGCACTGTTATAGGTACCATATAATACTTGTTCTGCACTTGTAAGGAATCGTTCTTTTAGTGTGGCAGCACCTACGCTTTAGAACTCTCTGCCTCCCTGCCTGCAGGTCCCTTTGCTGTACTCTTTTCAGCTGCTGTTTAAAACGTTTTTGTTTAGGCAAGCCTATCCAGACATGTAGATGCTGATGTGTCTAAAATCTCTTTTTAATCTACTGTTGTTTTAATTATTTTAAAAATGTTTTAATTACTTGTGTTTAACTGTTTTTATTGATAATGTTAATATCTTTTGTAAACCACTTAGAGGTTTGTCACAATCAATTGGTATATAAATTTTATTAAATAAATAAATAAACTAAAAAGCCCCAGTTGTAACTTTTCCTCACAGAGAAGTAGCCGCATCCCAGTGATGATTTTGGTTGCCATTTTCTTAGCCTGTTTTAGCTCTACAATATCCTTTTTATTTATTTATTTATTGCACTTTTAGACCGCCCTATAGCAACAGGCTCTCAAGGCGGTGTACAAGAGAATAAAAACACATTTAAAACCAGCGAATGTAAATACAACATATAAATATAAAACACATTAAAAACAGATTAAGACAAAATTAATAAAAATTACAATTAATTAACTATAACATTAAAATTAAAACAAGACTAAAATGCCTGGGCAAAGAGGTAGGTCTTTACCTGGCGCCGAAAAGATATCAAAGAAGGCGCCAGGCGTATCTCATCAGGGAGGGCATTCCATAATTCGGGGGCCACCACCAAAAAGGCCCTAGATCTCTTTATTGCTCTCCGGGCCTCCTTGTGAGTTGGAACCCGGAGAAGGGCCTTCGACATCGAGCGCAGCGAACGGGTAGGTTCATAGTGGGAGAGGCGTTCCATCAGGTATTGCGGTCCGGTGCCGTTAAGGGCTTTATAGGTAAGAACCAACACTTTGAATCTGGCCCGGAAATGTATTGGTAGCCAGTGCAGCTGGCCAGGTGTTATATGATCAGATCTTTTAGTCCGAGTAAGAACTCTGGCCACAGCATTCTGCACCAACTGAAGTTTCCGAACCGTCTTCAAAGGTAACCCTACGTAGAGTGCATTACAGTAATCCAATCTAGAGGTTACCAGAGCATGGATAACTGAGGCAAGGTTCTCCCTGTCCAGATAGGGTCGTAGTTGGGCTACCAGCCGAAGCTGGTAGAACGCATTCCGTGCCACCGAGGCTACCTGAGCCTCCAGAGACAGGAGCGGATCTAATAAGATCCCCAAACTATGGACCTGCCCCTTTAGGGGGAGTGTAACCCCATCTAGGGTAGGTCGGACATCAACCATCTGGGCAGAGGGTCCCCCCACCAACAGCATCTCAGTCTTGTCAGGATTGAGTCTCAGTTTATTAGCTCTCATCCAGACCATTATCGCGACCAGGCAGCGGTTTAGTACATCAACAGCCTCACCTGAAGAAGATGAAAAGGAGAAATAAAGCTGCGTATCATCAGCATATTGCTGAAAACGCACTCCAAAACTCCTAATGACCTCGCCCAGTGGCTTCATATAGATATTAAAGAGCATGGGGGACAGAACTGAGCCCTGTGGGACCCCATATTGGAGTACCCAGGGCCTCAAGTAATGCTCCCCAAGCACCACCTTCTGGAGATGGTTCTCGAGGTAGAAGCACAGCCACTGCCAAGCAGTGCCTCCAACTCCTAAATCTGCAAGTCGCCCCAGAAGGATACCATGGTCGATGGTATCAAAAGCCGCTGAGAGATCAAGGAGAACCAACAGAGTTACACTCCCCCTGTCCTTCTCCCGACAGAGATCATCATACAGGGCGACCAAGGCCGTTTCTGTACCAAATCCCGGCCGAAAGCCCAATTGAAATGGATCCAGATAATCAGTTTCATCCAAAAGAGCATGGAGCTGGCGAGCGACCACACGCTCTAGGACCTTGCCCAGAAAAGGAACATTTGCTACCGGTCTATAGTTGTCAAGATTGTCGGGGTCCAAGGAGGGTTTTTTTAGGAGCGGTCTCACCACCGCCTGCTTTAGGCAGAGTGGTACCACTCCCTCTTGTAAAGAGGCATTAATCACCTCCTTGGCCCAGCCAGCTGTTCCATTTCTGCTAGCTTTTATTAGCCACGAGGGGCAAGGATCCAGAGCAGAAGTGGTCGCCCGCACCTGTCCAAGCACTTTGTCCACATCCTTGAGCTGTACCAACTGAAACTCATCCAATAAAACAGGACAGGACTGTGCTCCAGACACCTCATTAGATTCAACTGCAACAATATTGGAGTCAAGGTCCCGGCGGATGTTCATGATCTTGTCTTGGAAGTGGTATCATTGCATCCTGAGGACCAGAATGTAAGAGTCCCCGGACAACTTTATAAAGTTCCGCTGGGCGGTTAGAAGATGACTGAATGGAGGCAGCAAAGTACTGCTTCTTTGCTGCTCTCACTGCCTTCACATAGAGTTTGATAGAGGCCTTCACAAGTGCATGATTACAGGCGTCGGGAGTTCGTCTCCATTTGCACTCAAGCCGTCTCCTATCTTGCTGCATCACTCTTAACTCCGAGGTATACCAAGGAGCCAATTGAGCTGTGCAGCGGAGAGGGCGCACCGGGGCGATCATGTCAGCTGCCCGGGTCATTTCCGTATTCCACAGAGTGACCAGGGTTTCGACAGGAGCGTCAGTTTTATCAGCCGGAAAACTCCCTAGAGCCTTTTGAAAACCCTCAGGATCCATCAGTCTCTGGGGACGGACCATCTTAATTGGTCCTCCACCCTTGCAGAGGGGAGAACACATTGTGAGTCTAAACCTCAATAGGCGGTGATCTGTCCATGACAAAGGAATAGATGTAAAATTCCTTACTCCCAGATCACCATCCCCTAATCCAGTGGCAAAAATCAAGTCTAGAGTGTGCCCCAATATATGCGTAGGGCCAGTAACAAATTGAGACAGCCCCATGGCTGTCATGGAGGTCATGAAGTCCTGAGCTGCTCCAGACAAAGCGGTCTCAGCATGAATGTTGAGATCCCCCAATACCAAAAGTTTGGGGGATCGCAACAGTAAATCCAAGACCACCTCTGTCAGCTCAGTTAGGGAAGCTGTTGGGCAGCAGGGTGGACGGTACACCAACAGTATTCCCAGTCTGTCTCGCTGACCCAACACAATATGAAGACACTCCAGACCATTAGCCACATGGATAGGGTGCCTAACAAGAGGGATGGAACTTCTATAGACCACAGCAATTCCCCCTCCCCGACCCTCGGATCTACCCAGATGCTGAACCGAGTACCCAGGTGGGCACAACTGGGTAAGATTAATACCTCCCAGATCCCTCACCCAGGTCTCAGTAATAAATGCCAGATCGGCCACCTCATCCACAATCAAATCATGGATGAGGGAGGTTTTATTATTTACCGATCTGGCATTAAAAAGCAGCAACTGGAGATCCGAGAGTTGGCTGATAGAACTACCAGCAATCCTATGGGTGTGAGGAGGACCGGAACACGGCACAGCCACCAATTGTCTGGGTCGAGTTCCCCTAGGCTGGCATGTCCTCCTCACAGCGCCATACCTCCCATTACCCATCACTACGCTGACTGGGGCCCCCACTGGTCCTCCCTCCCAATACACTATCCTCCCACCCAGGCACATAATAAATAAAATAAATAACAAAACACAAAATCTATACACACTCACACACTCACTCATACAAGCACTCATGGATCCAACAATATAAGAGTAACAGCAGCACAGAAAATAGAAGCAACCAAAAGCCAATCCGCGATTAATAGAGTCCTTAGTAATGAAAAGCTGCCTCAAAAAAAAACGTCGTCCCAACCCTCCCTCACTCCATCAAGAAATAGCCCCAACCACAACAAGCATAGCAACAAGCAGCTCGCAAGCCCCAAGTTCTCGCCAACCAGCTTCCCCCGCAGCCACTGATCAGGCGCGCTCCAAGCCCGGTTCCAAGCCTGGCACCCCCACGATATTCCACCACCGTCAGGCTAATGCTCCTCCCGACTCTCCGTGTCAGCAAGCCTCCACAGTGTTCCTTCACTCCCTCGGCGTCGGGTGTCCTCCTCCTTGGCCTCAGCGGCGCTCTCACCACCGCCAATGCCCAGGGGTAAGGGAAACAAGCCTCCTTTACTCCCTCGGCGTCATCTGCCGGGCACCCTCCTCCGCCTCCGCGGCGCTGCCACCACCGCCAGGCCAAGCCCGACGCAGCTCTCTCCACACCGCCACCGGATCGCACTCCAAACCTGGCACCCCTCGGCGCTCTCACCAGAGGTGACCAGAACTGTATAGAATATTCCAAATGCAGTCACACCAAAGATTTGTATCATGAAATTATGATATTGGCAGTTTTATTTTCAATTCTTTTCCTGATCACCCCTAAGAAGTAATTTGCCTTTTTCACAGCTGCTACACACTGGATCGGTATCTTCAATGAGTTATCCACCACAACTCCAAGGTCTCTTTACTAGTCAGTCACAGCCAGCTCAGACCCCATGAGCGTATATGTGAAATTAATATTTTTTGCCCTGATATGCATCACTTTGCATTATTTATTTTATTATTTATTTATTGCATTCATATACCGTCCCATAGCCAACGCTCTCTGGGTAGTTTACAACAATTAAAAACAAATATACAAATTTTAAAAACACATTTTTAAAAAGCAATTTAAAAACACATACTAAAATGCCTGGGAGAAGAGGAAAGTCTTGACCTGGTGCCGAAAAGATAACAGTTTTGGTGCCAGGTGCACCTAGTCAGGAAGGTCATTCCATAATTTGGGGGCTACCACTGAGAAGGCCCTCTCCCTTGTTGCCAGACTCCCAACTTCCCTTGGAGTAGGCATCCGAAGGAGGGCCTTTGATGTTGAGCGTAGTGTACAGGTGGGTTCGTGTCAGGAAAGGCGTTCTATCAGGTATTGTGGTCCCAAGCCATGTAAGGCTTTATAGGTTGAAACCAGCACCTTGAATTGAGCTCAGAAACATACAGACAGCCAATGCAAGCGGGCCAGAATCGGTTTTATATGTTCAAACCTTCTGGTCCCTGTTACCAATCTGGCCGCTGCATTTTGCACAAGTTGCAGTTTCCGAACCATCTTCAAAGGCAGCCCCACGTAGAGTGCATTGCAGTAATCTAACTTGGAGGTTACCAAAGCATGGTCAACTGAAGCCAGGTTATCCCTGTCCAGATAAGAGCATAGCTGGGCCACCAACCAAAGTTGGTAGAAGGCACTCCGTGATGGTTCTAGGAGAACCCCCAAGCTATTAACCTGCTCCTTCAGGGGAAGTGCAACCCCATCCAGGACAGGTTGGACATCCACCATCCGGTCAGAAGAACCACCCACTAGCAGCATCTCAGTCTTGTCTGGATTGAGCCTCAGTTTATTAGCCCTCATCCAGTGCATTGTCACAGCCAGGCACTGGTTCAGCACACTGACAGCCTCACCTGAAGAAGATGAAAAGGAGAAATAGAGCTGCATATCATCAGCGTACTGATGGCAACGCACTCCAAAACTCCGGATGACCGCACCCAACGGTTTCATGTAGATGTTGAACAGCATGGGGGACAGAACTGACCCCTGTGAAGCCCCATACTGGAGAATCAACAGGGCCGAGCAATGTTCCCCAAGCACCACCTTCTGGAGTTGACCCGCCAAGCAGGAGCGGAACCACTGCCATGCAGTCCCTCCCACTCCCACCTCAGCCAGTCTTCCCAGAAGGATACCATGGTAAATGGTACTGAAAGCTGCTGAGAGGTCAAGGAGAATCAAAAGAGTCACACTCCCTCTGTCTCTCTCCCGACAGAGCAACCAAGGCTGTTTCCATACCAAAACCAGGCCTGAAACCCGACTGAAATGGATCCAGATAATCGGTCTCATCCAAGAGTGTCTGGAGCTGGCCTGCAACCATGTTTTGAAAGACCTTGCCCAGGAATGGAACATTTGCCACCGGCCTCTAGTTATTACATTTTCTGGGTACAGGGAGGGTCTCTTCAGGAGTGGTCTCACTACCGCCTCTTTCAGGCAGCCCGGGACCACTCCCTCTCATAGAGAGGCATTAATCACTTCCCTGGCCCAGCCGGCTAGTCCTGGCTGATGCTAAAGATTTTATCCTGGAAGCACCTAGTAAATTGGGTGATTTTGACCTGGTGTTGAATGGGGTAAGATTGCCCCTGAAGGACCAGGTTCGCAGCCTCGGTGTTGTTCTTGATTCCCAGCTGTCCATGGAGGCTCAGGTCGTGGCAGTGAGCCGGGCAGCTTGGTATCAATTACATTTGATACAAAGGCTGCGACCCTACCTCCCTGACCATCTGCTCCCATGGGTGGTACATGCCCTGGTCTCCTCTTGCTTAGACTATTGTAATGCGCTCTACGTGGGGCTACCCTTGAAGACGGTCCGGAAATTACAGCTGGTACAGAACGCGGCGGCACGTCTGATCAAGAACAGCCGCCGCTGAGACCATATCACTCCAGTACTTAAAGATCTGCACTGGCTACCAGTTGTTTACTGGGTCCAATTCAAGGTGTTGGTTTTAACCTTTAAAGCCCTACATGGTTTTGGTCCAGTTTATCTAAAGGAACGCCTTCAGCATCACCAGATAGGCCGCCAAACGAGATCAGCCTCCCAAGACCTTCTCTCAGTCCCACCAGTCAAAACAGCTAAGCTGGTGCGGACCAGAGAGAGGGCATTTTCAATTGTGGCCCCCGCCCTCTGGAACTCTCTGCCTTATGATCTCCGCCATGCCCCCTCCCTGACAGGCTTCCGCCGAGAACTGAAAACATGTTTTTTTAGGCAGGCATTCGAGACCTCTGTCTAATTTAGTTTAAATTTTTGTATGATGGGGGTAGGTTTGGATTGAGTATACTTATTGTTGTTTTGTATTATATGTTATATTTTACTCTATGTTATATTTTAGTCTATGTACGCCGCCTAGAGTGGCCGTTAATTCGGCCAGATAGGCGGCCTAGAAATAAAATTTTATTATTATTATTATTATTATTCATTACAGTGGGCCTCAGATGGTTCTACCACATCCTTGGGGCCAGTGTGTAATAGCCCCCACACTTGTTTACATTGAACTGCATTTGCCATTTTACTGCCCATTCACTCACTTTGGAGAGATCGTTTTGGAGTTCTTTGCAATCCCTTTTTGTTTTAACCACCCTGAACAATTTGGAATCATCAGCAAAATTAACATGGTTTGTTAAATTTCATGTGAGAAATCTATTGTGAACAAGACTGCCTCATTAAAAACTCTTTTCTAATACTAAAAATACAGGAAGTGGGTTGATAAAACTTACATCCAAAATGTATGTATGTGTAGGAGTCTCTTTTTCTTTGAGATGTAAGAAGAATTTGACTTCCCACACTCTGGCAGCAAAGTGGGAAACTGCATCCAAGATTCTTTCCTGAAAAACAGTTCTGCATAAAAAAATAACTCATTTCCATTCCATCCCAACTTTCTATGCCATTATCCAAGCTAACATAAGCCATTGCTGTGGAACAATTGATTGTGGACAAGGAGGGCATCAGAAATGTCCCAATGTGCTAGAAATGAACTCACCAGCTGAAGCAGTATGAGATACTAATAAGCTGTGACCCAAATATTATGATGTGATATATAAGGCCTATGAATAACCATGTTATGACAAAATGTACATTTTGACATTGTATTTCTACTCAAAGGATAAAGAAACATTCATACATTTAAAGCGTATACCAGTTCCTGGCAGGCACAAGGCCCCTGCAAGGTGGGATTGCTCCAAGACCCTCAGTGGATGCAAAATACACACACAAGGGTGTATATAAAACCAGTGCACAGGGTCATCATGACCTAGAGAAATTACTTTATGAAATAACTAATAAATATAAAAAAGTATCAGTTATATTAGTAATATAAGTAATAAATATAAATAATACATACAATACATTATAGGAAGGTCCTCTGAATTCAAGTAACTGGCACCACGTGGAAGGCATGTTAGGTATTGTGTCTGATTATTGTTTTATATGGGGTTTTAATGTATTTAATATTGTAAGGCACTCTGGGTCATTCTTCTGAGTATGAAAAGTAATGAATAAATATTATCAATAATAAAATAATTTGATGAGAGTAAGAAAGAATTAAAGTTATCTTAATAATGCCTTCCTGTTCTACTTGGTGTTATTTACTTGAGCTCAGAGAACACAGATCCCCTGATCCTCCTTAATAACCCTTTGCTGCTTGCTGATGCACTCATGTGCACCCTGCTGGGAGGAGGAGATGACTTCACTGAGCCCCTTGGCAATTCTGTCATGAATGTAAAGTGTAGCTTGGAGAGAACTGGATTATGCTTCCATAATCCAGTGTGTAAATATCATAAAAGCAACTGAAACATTCTCATTGTCACCTATGAGGCAGCTTCCATTCATGATTCCTTGTTCCACACAGAACAACCACACTCAGTTGTACACAGGAGTCTCTGTACCCTAACACTGTCTGTAAAACTTGTCAAACACATCAAACATAGTAATGGTGAAGACTGGAAAACTCATATAGCTGGCATATAGAAGTATTTTATAATATGCCATACAGGTACAAAATAACAACAGTCTTTTCTAATGTAATATCCAGATATGTTGCACTATATGGGCTGCCCTATTTGTCAATTTCAAAAGCATTTGCCAGACTGTTAAAATATATCTTGATGCATTTCCTGAACCAACTATTAGCATAGAATGGATCACGAAGAAAAATGCAATGCTAATCGTTTGTAAATGCTAATGATTTGCAATTAATTATGAATCGTCGTTTTACTAGCCAAAGGCCATGACAAATGTGTGATATACAAAATTAGGTTTTAGGCTCTGGACAAAAAACTCACCAATCCCCTTCCCAAACAAAACCTCCTTAAACTAACATTAAAGCTTGATAGGAATAACACCTGAAAATTATTTGGAAGTCAAGTAATTGCAAGGTTTGCCTATTATCCTTCAATTTAATGTACACATTCATTTCACTTGTACTGCCAATACAGCTAAATATATCTGAGGCATATGACAACAATGATTATGAGCTGCTTGTATGCGTTTAGTAGTCAAAGTCTGCAATGCTATCCCTCAAAAACTTTACATATGATTTGGGACTTTTTTCTGTGTAGCATTCCATAATGCACACAGAGACACTTATTTGAAGAGGAATGCCAAGGTTGTACTTAGCAACATGCCTGTTCATAACACAACAGCAAAAAACCACACAGCCATTTTAAATGGAGAAATGTTTCTAAAAATAATCATGAAATCTCAATTTAAATAGACATAAATCTCCAAGTTGGGATTCTCTTTGCAAAGGGGGGGACCATGAAGTGCACAATAAAACATTTATTATTGTTGTTGTTGTTGTTGTTGTTATTGTTACCCACCCTTCACCAGAAGGTCCTAGGGCAGGTCACAACAATATAAAATGCAACATTTAACAACAGTTTAAAACAAACTACCGTCAGAGGCAATGTAATGAAAACTGAAAATGGAAATCAAAGCTTAAATTAAGGAGAGCAAATGCATAAAAATTAGTAGGAAACGTGCTGTTGTCTCAGAACATATTTAAATTTCATTTTTCTAGCATAATAAATCAGCTCCTAAGCAAAGAATCAAGTGCTTTTCTTCTCTGCCTAATTAAGCCTAAGATTATAAGTGTTCACTGTGGTATCTAAAGCTAAAACTTCAAAATATAAGATACCAAATTGGAGGTCGTTATGTAAGTTATTATTTCCAGTGGTCATGGTGGCGGTGTGGATCATCATACTATAATCTGATTAACTGTATTGAAGCTTGAACTGGTTTATTTCAGAATGGCCTCAGAAAGAACAAAATTTATTTATTTATTTATTATTTGATTTATATCCCACCCTTCCTCCCAGCAGGAGCCCAGGGCGGCAAAATGAAGTATGCAGGAGTGGTCAGCGTTAAGCACGACTATGTTTCTTCTCAGAGCCCCACACCCATCTCTGACCATTATTCTAGTTAGCCCCTGGGTCAACTGAGGGCCTTCTCTTTGCTTGCCAAGATCCATGTTTTGTGAGAATCAGGACACCTTGCAAAGCAGATGTCTTTTCCCAGACTACTTCTTAAACCCACATTAAAAGTTCTTAAAGTTTGGGTTGCTCAAGAGCATTTCCTGTCAGTGAGATCACTAAAATTCAACTAAAATATCATCTTAGCCAATATTAACATCCCAGACAGCCCCAATTCACATCTCTTGCAAAGCAAACATAAAACCCAAACACACATAGCGTTATATAAGCTGCATAACAATCTCCTTTTTAATTCCACCTTAAAACCACCCACAAGGCATACTAGCAGCATCCTGAAATTACAATGAAATGTCAAGTAACTGCTGCTAAGCAGTTGTAGCACTGAATGTATATGAAGCATAACAGCAAGGGCAAAACAGCCAAACGTCTGAGCCAAAGCAGGGGGCATTTTCAGTGAAAAACCATAGGCCCTGATACAAGATGCAACCCTATTCCAGCATTTTTGGAGGGAAGGGTGGCTGTGAAATGTTTGACCACCACCTCCACCTCCACCAAATGAATGTAGGAAACATTGCCTTCCCTATGACTGGACTTTTCCTGAACCAGGCTCAGAAAAGAACTTTGGGGACTCATAAAAGTCTTACCTCAAAGGGGAAGCAAAATTTTTGAACTCCCAAATTCTTGTCCTGACTCAGATTAATATCTGAGCTGGGGAATAACAGTGAGTTTCTCTGACAAAAGATTTGTATGCCCAGGAAAGAGATCTTCTTCTAGCTGAACAAAGTCTTTGTGAACAGGGCTGGCCCTGCCATCAGGCAGAGGCTGCTTTCAGACATAGGGTTTATTGCATTAGCTTAACAGATGGTTAGTACTTCTGTCCCAATTTCTAAAATTCCTTTCGCACTGCAGTATCTGTTGCGTTAAGGAACGTTAGGGCTGCTTTCACACTTCACTTTATTCCAGTATTCTAACAATTTCGTACCTGGTAATTTGCATTTGATCTTTCACATGATGTACAAGCTAGTCATGGAATTCTGGTGGAACATAGTGCAAGTTTAGAGCTAATTTTCATGATAAATAATACCAGAAAAAATCTGTTTGCAAGCCTGGGAACCTGGAAAATTGCAGGAGTTTTTCACTATCTGCAGCTGCTCATGCGAAAGGCATCCCAGCATGCAGTGTGTTCCCATCCTTTAGGCACACTTTTTTTTCTGACAAAAATTGTACCGGTATTCCGGCATAGGCGCAGACAGCAGCAGCATTTCTCACACACTCCCCTGTGTCTATACAACCAAAGATAGTGTTATGGGTTTGGAGGTTGAGATAGATGGTTTCTATGAGTCCCCTTCCAACATCTGATTTGGAACCCTGCACCTGGAGCTGGGCTCTGTAGATGAGAGGCCTGCTGGGTCAGATGAGTCTCCTTTGTTAGCCTAATAGAGTGGCCAGGTGGGCTAAAGGGTCTGCCAAGTGCCATTAACTGGTGAATGGGCCAGGGAGATCCTATTGTTATTGAAACTCTTCAGGAGAGCCCCCCTCCTCTGGGGGCAAAAGGAGAGGCTTGTGTTTTGAGTTGGGTCTGAGAAAGGCTGGGGATTGGAGGCTGGCTCCCTGCACGATGGTTTTAGGGTGCCTCCTGTAAGCCTGATGGAAAAGCAAGATATTGGACTGCTGATACTTTGAACCCTTCCATCTGAAGCTCAGGTTAGAATGTGTGTAAATAAATAAACCATATTACATAAAAACACCATAGACTCCTCTGACCTTCTTCCAAGGAAACCAAACCCTGGGTAGGCACAGGGACTCCCGGACATCTCTCACGGCTTGGAGATTGGGGTGGCATGCAACAATATATATATATATATATATGTGTCAGATGCTAAAGGTTGCATGGTGACAGGACAAGATCTTAGACCTCCTACACATTGGGGAACTACAGTGCACATGTGTATAACAGGTGGGGGACTAAAACAAGACATTGTTCATTGCAGCTGTGTGAAAGACAGTTGTGCAAAATGTACCATTGGTCTCACCTGAAAGGTGATTTTCATAGGAAGGGGCCATCACTGTGGGGATAGTTCCACCTATCGTGCGAAGGCAAGAATGTTTTTGAAGTCAAGACTAGGGGCGTCATGCCCCTCCCACTCTCCAGTTCATTCGTAGCGAGTCTAAAAGAGATATCTAAAAATACAAGAACAAGGCCAACAGGCCCGCCAGGAAAATAACATAATAGTCACATGCATAACAACATGACTCTAACCTAACTTCATAACATAACAGAACTAAAGGTCTTGACTTCACTCTTACATTTAAATATAATATGGAAACAATAACATGTAACCCATTGATAAAATCACTAGTCATCCTCCAACTGGGAGGGTCGTGATGGCCCCTTCCTATGAAAATCACCTTTCAGGTGAGACCAATGGTTCATTTTCCATAGGAAGTGGGCCATCACTGTGGGATGTACCAAAGCAACCCATATAGGGAGGGAACACCCACATGTTAATCCTCATTAAGAACCTGTTGCAACACTCATCTGCCAAAAGAAGCATCAGCAGAGGCATAACGATCAATTTTATAATGTCTTATAAACGAGTGTGGGGAAGACCAGACTGCGGCCCTACAAATATCGGCAACAGGAGCATTAGTAGCAAAAGCAGCCGAAGTGGCAGCTGACCTAGTAGAATGAGCTGTTATACTAGCAGGAACTGGCAGCTTCAGGGACTCATATGCTAAGGTAATGCATGTCCTTAACCAACGGGATAAGGTAGGATTGGATACTTTATGCCCCATAGACCCTGGATGAAAGGATACAAACAGAGACTCCGTTCGTCGAATCTCTTGGGTCCTAGACAGGTAGGTCTTGAGAGCCCTCCGGACATCCAACGAATGCCAAGCCTTCTCGAGAGGATGGGTAGGATTCGGGCAAAAGGAAGGTAAAACAATGTCCTGGTTGCAATGAAAAACTGAATCGACCTTGGGACGAAAGGAAGGGTCAGTCTTCAGCACAACAGAGTCCTTATGGAAGACGCAGAGGTGTCTAGCAGAAGACAATGCGCCCAACTCCGAAACGCGTCTGGCAGATGTGATTGCAATCAGAAACAGGACCTTGAAGGACAGTATGCGTAGGGGCACAGTCCTGATGGGTTCAAACGGAGGGCGTTGCAAAGCCTGCAGGACTTTCGGCAAACTCCATGAGGGGAACCGATGGACAACAGCCGGAGAGCGTAGGGCGACTCCCCTCAAAAAACGTTTAATGAACGGATGTGAGGAAATATGATCTCCAGGGGAGGACACTGAGAGAATGGATGACAGAGTAGACGCATGTCTACGTAGAGTGTTGGGTCGAAGTCCCATCATAAAGCCACTATGGAGAAATTGGAGTACCTGGTGCACATTGGCCTGGGATGGATCGTGGTGGTGGGACTGACACCACTTGGAGAAAGCCACCCAGGTATGTTGATAAATTCGAGTGGTAGAAGGTCTTCTCGAGGCCAAAATAATATCAATCACAGCGTCAGACAGTCCAGCTGACCTCAAGTATCTCCGTTCAAACGCCACGCTGTTAGATTGAGCCAAGTAGGGTCCTGGTGCAGTACTGGACCCTGGGATAGGAGGTCTGGCGTTACTGGAAGTGTCCAAGAATCCATCATTGACATTGCCAGAAGATCTGAGAACCACGGTCGGCGTGGCCAAAATGGTGCTACCAGAACCAGCTGTGCCCTTTCGGTTCGCGCCTTCCTCAAGGTTTTGGCTAACAATGGTATGGGGGGAAAGGCGTACAATAGACCGTCTGGCCACGGTGTTGTCAGAGCATCCACTGCTTCTGCTGTTGAGTCCAGGTATCGGGCAAAGTACCTTGGAAGCTGGCAATTGTGACTGGAAGCAAACAGGTCGACTGAGAGGGCGCCGAATAGACACTGGAGACGATGGAAAATGGCTGGATGAAGTTTCCATTCTCCCGGGAAGACCTGTTGTCTGCTGAGCCAGTCTGCTGTCACATTCAAAATCCCTCTGAGGTGCTCTGCTTTCAGGGATTGTAGATGTTGTTCTGCCCAGACAAAGATGAGGGAGGCTAAGTCCTGCAGAGGACGAGACCTGGTGCCCCCCTGTCTGTTCAAATGTGATTTTACACACGTGTTGTCTGTTTGAATGAGCACATGATGCAAAGGGAACAGAGACTGAAAATGACATAGAGCCAAGTGGACAGCCTTTAGTTCCAGCCAGTTGATGCTTCGAGATTGCTCTGCGTTGGGCCAAACCCCCTGAACGTACTGGGAGTTGCAGTGGGCTCCCCAACCTATGAGGCTGGCGTCTGTGGTCACGACGGTTCTGCGGGGTTCTCTGAACGACGTGCCCTTGGAGAGGTGTTGAACCTTGGTCCACCAGCGGAAGGAGAGGCGCAGAGCGGGGCTCAAACGAACTTTGCGATGGTTGGAGCTGGCAATGTCCTTTTGAAAAGGCAACAGAGTCCATTGAAGGGGCCGAGTGTGAGCTCGAGCCCATGGCACAATGTGGATTGTAGAGATGAACATTCCGAGCGTTCTGGAAAGAAGCATGACGTCTGCAGATGTTTGTTGCATCAGGGACCTTGCGATGCTTGTGATGGCAGTGATGCGATCTGGAGACAGGAAGACCATTGCCTGCAGGGTGTCCAACATTGCCCCAAGATGTAGTAGGCGTTGGGTTGGTTGGAGATGGCTTTTGTCGAAGTTGACAAGCCAGCCGTAGGTCTGCAAAACATTGAGGGTGATCATTAAATGATGATGAGCCAGCTCTTCAGATTTGGCCCGTATGAGCAGATCATCCAAATATGGGTAGATATGAACCCCTTGGGTCCGAAGGTAAGCCACTAAGATGAGTAGCACCTTGGAAAATACTCTTGGAGCAGAGGAGAGACCAAATGGCATCGCTCTGTATTGAAAATGTTGGTGGCCAAAGGTAAACCGAAGAAACTTTCTGTGGGCTATGCAAATGGGTACATGGAGATACGCTTCCTTAAGGTCGATAGAAGCCAGGAAGTCTCCTTCATGCAGACTCTCGGTAATGGAATGGAGAGATTCCATTTTGAACCTGCGGTATGTTACGAAACGGTTGACAAACTTGAGATCCAATACCGCCCTCCAAGATAAATCTCGTTTTGGCACAGCAAATAGGAGGGAGTACACCCCTTCCGATCTCTCAGTTGTGGGAACTGGCTCTATTGCCGCTATGTGCAAGAGGTGATGTATAGCTGTCTGCATGATGTTGTGCCTGGCTGGTGCCCTTGGGCAAGGAGACGGGTGGAATCTGTCTGATGAGGTTGCCCAGAACTCTATGGTATAGCCATAAGTGAAGAGGTCCCTGATCCAGGGGACCGTAGTAAGGCGCAGCCATCGATCTCCAAAATTAAATAATCTGCCACCTATGGGGATGGCGTTAATACTACTTGTGTAGGCGAGGACCTCCCCTATATGAGGACGATGAGTTGCCCCTGCGCCCTTGGTACTGACCTCTGCCCTGGGGGCGTCGGTTCCAGGAGCCCCTGAATGCGTTGGAATCATAGGGTCTGAAATCGCGGCCTCGTCCTCCTGGTCGCGTTCCTCGAAAGGGCTGGTTAGAACGAAAGGAGGGAAATCGCCTGAAGGACCTGTGGTCGATGTTCTTGACTGTGGCTAGAACCGGTTTGTGGGCGTCTTTTGGGTCAACCAGAACTGCCTTTAGAGCTTCCTCACTGAAGAGAAGAGATCCGGAGTAAGGAGCCTTGGACAGGTTCAATCTGGCCGCTGAATCAGCTTGCCAGTGACGAAGCCAGAGGGTGCGACGAGCGACTATTTGAGTCGTCATGGCTCGTGCCCCTAATTGGGTGGCATCCAAAGTGGCGTCGGCCACAAAGGCTGCTGTCTTACGTAGTTTCAATAGTGCTCTTTTGAAGGCGACAGGATCAGGGTTATCATCCTCTAGAAGGTCATCCAGCCACATCATAGATGCTCTGGAGAAAATGGAGGCTGAAGCGGAGGCACGCATGGATAGGGCAGTGGCCTCGTGGTTCTTGCGGAGGGCGAAGTCTATTCGACGTTCAGTAGTATCTTTTAGGTGGGATTCCCCTTCCCTGGGCAAGATAGATCGCGAAACGAGGCGAGCGATCGGTTCGTCTATGCCAGGGACATCTAACTTGGTGGCGAAGTCTGGGGCTAGGGCGTAAAGTCTGTCAGCCGTGTTCTTGAAGCGTCGAGCTTTGAGTGGGTGGGCCCATTCTTCAGAAGCTAATTTGGCAATTGGGTCCGGCACCGGGATGTAGTGTTCAGTAGGTGCAGGGGATTTGAGGACCTTGGCCCCTTTGAGAGTTGGGGCGGACGAAGTTGAAGGCGCAGTCTGGAGACCAAGGGTATGAAGTACCCTACGTGCGAGCGGTTGGTAATCTGAGGTATTGAACAAGCGATACGATGTATCCTCCTCATGATCTGAATAGTCGCTCCAGTCGTCTCCTTCAACATGGTCAGTGAAAGTTAACTCCTCCGCATACGAGGCTTCGTCCGTACATCTGCCTCTGGCTACATCGAAAGGATCTGGTGAGCAGGAAGGATGAGCAGCATGGAACGCACGTTGGTCCATGTTGAGTGGGGGTATGGCAGGAACCTGTGGTAGTGACTGCATTCGTGTGAAATAAGCCAGCATGGCTTGGAGTTGAGAGAGGAAATCAGGAGACAGCTGCAGACCAGATGTGTGAGATGTATGTGCCTGGTGGGCTATTGGAACAGATGTCTGAGGCGGTAAGCCAGAGGTAGGTTCGTTAGGCGAACCGTGAGGGGGAAAGCCAACAAACTCTTCCTCGTCAGATGCAGTAGCAGGAGAATGGAAAATATCACTTATGTGTGTCTGTGCTGTGGTGGTTGTTGGCACAGAGACATAACGAGGGCGCTTTGGTTTACTATGGCTGGAAAGATGTTTTGTCTTAGCCAGTGCTTTGGCATGTCTGGTCTTAGACGTGTTAGTATGTTGTGGCTTGGCTGATTGTGGCATGTCTGGCTGATCTGGCACCATGTGTGTTGATGGTGACATGCCTGGCTGTTCTGCCATCTTATATGAACCTGGGTGCAGTACACTGCCACGGAGGGGGCAGGATGTAAAGACCCGAACTGGCACAGCATACTACCACGGAGGGGGTAGGATACACTGGCAGATGGCGAATGCACTGCCACGGAGGGGGCAGAATGCACAGAGGTATCAGCGTTAATATAATATAGGCTGTTTAGAGTAGGCACACTCAGATTAGTGCTGTAGGCTGGGTTTTTTTGGCTTGTTCACGGCCCCATAGGGGGTAGGATACGTAATGTAAATCAGATTTAATACAAATCAGCCACTGATATTAAAGCTCCAGCCTTGATAATGTAATCCAGCCACTAGGATTAAAGCTCCAGCCTTGATAATGTAATCCAGCCACTAGGATTAAAACTCCAGCCTTGATAATGTAATCCAGCCACTAGGATTAAAGCTCCAGCCTTAATAATACAATCCAGCCCACTAGGATTGGAGCTCCAGCCTTGATAATACAATTCAGCCACTATGATTACAGCCACAGTAATGTGTGTAAATCAGTCGTGTGTAAATTAGTCAGCAGCACATATACACAAACGTACGGATAGATAGTCTGCAGGGGAGGTATCCGATAATAAGGGGAACAAAAAGGGCGGGAAATTCGAATTCTGAAAGAAAAAAATGGCGCCCGGAAAAAAGGAGCGGGAAAAAAAATGACAGAGAGGGAAGAAGCAATGGCGGCCGTCGGAGGCGAACTGGGGGAAGGGCTGCCCAGCACGATCTCGCCAAAAACCGCAGTAGCGGCTCCAAAAAATCCCTGGAGAAAACAGGTAGGGGAAAACGGCCGCCAAAACCCACAGTAGCGGCTCCAAAAAATCCCTGGAGAAAACAGGTAGGGGAAAACGGCCGCCACCGCAGAGAGAGCCGCGGTCGCGGTCTGAAAAGCCCTCAGTGGGATTTAAGCCACGTTGCAAGGGCGATCTGAGGCAGAGGGTTAACGGCGGGAGCCGCAGCTGCGAGCTCCCGCTGAGATTGGATAAGCCGCAGCCGCGGCAACCGATCAGGGGGGGGAGGTTAACAGCGATCAGAAGCGATCAAAAGAGGAGAACCGCAGCCGCGGTCCTTGAGGAAGCCCCCTGGCTAAAGAGACAACTGAGCGGGGGTGGGGTGGGGGCTAGAAACTACCAAAACGAAGAGAGCCGCAGCCGCGGTCTCAGAGGGAGCCCCCAATCAAGTCAATAAAATGGATTGAATAGCTCTGAGGGAAGGGTGAGGAAGCCGCAGCCGCGGTCCCTGAGGGAACCCTCAGAGGCTAAACACACACAGAAAAAGAGAAAAGATTTAAAGACAAATACGAGACTTAGCTAAATGCTATGTGAAATTCCAATCTTGTTCGTACGAAGGCAAGAATGAACTGGAGAGTGGGAGGGGCATGACGCCCCTAGTCTTGACTTCAAAAACATTCTTGCCTTCGCACGATAGGTGGAACTATCCCCACAGTGATGGCCCACTTCCTATGGAAAATGGTGGTATATCGGCTGAAAAGCTGTTCCTTAACGCAACAGGTACTGCAGTGTGAAAGGAAATTTAGAAATTTGGACAGAAGCACTATCTTTTTAATTCGTTTAACTAACACAATAACCCCCATGTCTGGAAGCAGTCATAATGTGCAAAGAAATCATCAGATTTACAGAATAAAGTGCAGTGTGAAAGCAGCCAGAATGAAGCAACCACCTCAAATGACAGATTCTGACAGGCAGGGAGCAGCAGAAGGGTACTGGAGAACACAGCTGTGTATGTCACATGGCCTACCCCAAACTAGCCTGCTAATGTCAGATGCAACAGAGCACACTTTCTTCTTTGGACCATTAAAGCAGGGCTGCAAAACAGGATCTGGTTGGTAGGCTAGATTACAAGCTCCTCCACCTTCCACAGGCTCTTTTGACAGGAGGGTGGGTTCACTCCTGTACCTAATCTTTTACATCACTTCATGTTTCGTGATGGTAATACTATTTTGTCATTTTATTGTGTCCATATCCAGCTTTTACTGAATTTCTATTATTATAGTCATTGTTTTTCTCTGCTAAAATGACACCTTGCTGAAAAGCAGCACATAAATAGATTTTATTTATTTATTTATTTGATTTATATCCTGCCCTTCCTCCCAGTAGCAGCCCATATAAAAACAAATGAATAAAGTTGTGCTTGAGTTGGTCACTTGGTAGTCACATGATCAAACCATCTTGGGGGGGAAACATAAATTATACTCCAATACTCTTTGAAGACTTGTTTAAATAATTGCTTTCATCTACCTGTTTCACAAGCATTTAGTGGCAAGTATAAATACAAATATTATTGCTAGCTGACACATGCACCCCTATATTTATTTTACAGTACACTTAAGAGAGTACAGAAAGCATATCGTTTGCATGCCTTTTCTTTAAAATAATTAACCTTCAGTGATTTCAAACAATTTGCAAAATGTGTACCTTTCCAGACCAAACTGGACCATTTAATAGCTGATGCTATTGTAAATATAAGTTGGGGGCACACATTTTCCCAGTAGGTCCTTTTTGAAAAATGCTACAGATAGAATTATAGAACAGTATAGTTGGAAGGGGTCTATAAGGCCATTGAGTCCAACTCCCTGCTCAATGCAGGAATCCAAGTTAAAGCATACCCAACAGCTACCTCTTGAATGTCTCCAGTGTTGGAGAGCCCACCACCTGTCTAGGTAATTGGTTCCATTGCATAGATAGATACAAGCACAGAAAATTTGTTCACAGACAGCTGTAGCATTTCCTATATTAGGATCAAAATCGACAATCCAGCCGTCAGTCCTAGTGTCACCATATGTCTCCTTTCATACACTTGACCTTTTAATCTGTCCACTGAAACCAGAAAGATCAGTTCCAGCCATATTACCTCTTGGCAACAAGAAATAATATTTCCCCATTTCACATTCACATTTATTCAGCTGAGGTTCAGCCCAATTGACGTCTGTTAGATGGGAAGTTTCCTTCCTTTTCTGTCAGAAAAGGACGTTGCATGTAATTATACATTAGCCTATTAATTAAGGGAGGGGACTGAAAAGTTTTATCTTTCTCAGTGTAAGATCTAAAATATAGATAGCCACTGACAGGGGGGGGGAGAGATAGACTCTTGCATCATCACAGTTCTATTGTCACAGAAAAAGATAAGGTCACACACAGGGCATTCATAGTTGGAGTTTGTGTATTTTAGAAGGATGCCAGCAGCTGGTGGCTGAATTTTTATGACCTTTGCTATTAGCCTGCTTTTGTTATGTGTGATTTTTTTTTGGTAATTTTAGAGATTGCTGTTATGAACAATTGCATAGATCAAATAAACCTATATGTCCTAATCCAGAAGCTGGGCAGATGTACCCATCTAAACCTCTGTGTGATGGGATCCTCCATTGTCCATGGAAGGTTATATTAGACAAAGCCAAGCCAGAGTTTTGCAAGCTTCCATATTCATGATACCTGATGCCATTATTGCCTGCTTTTAGGTGCCAGGTAAAAACATTTTTTATTCACTCAGCTCTTGGGATTTAAATTTCTGTTTGTTTTTAGTCAGGTGGGGCGGAGATGGATCTTGTTTTTATGTATTTCATGTACATTTTATGATGTTTTTATTCTTGTTTATATCTGTTTTTAATGTTGTAAGTCAATTTGAATTTCTTTTTGAAGGAAGTGACTAATAATTATAATAGATAATAATAATAACAATAATGTTGAAAAGTGTGTCTCAGATGGGAATAACCTTTGGTTGAATAGCTAAACAAAAGATACTAAAAAGAAATGTTTTTCTGCTTTTCTTCGTAGATACGCATCCTAAGAAAGGGAAAGCTGCACAAAACACCCAAAATGGTGGTTTACGGTTTGGACGGCAGTGCCTTGGCCACAGTAACAGAATCTCAACAGCATTTTGCTCATTGTCTCAAGTAGCAAGAAATCTTGCAGAAATCTCAGCAATGGCAGGAAAAATCCAGGAGAGAAAGCAGTGACTATTTAACCCAGACATGGGGAAGCTGTGGCCCTCCAGATATTGGTGGAGTCTAATTCCTGCCAGGTCCAGCTAGTATGGCCAATAACCAGGGATGATGAGAGTTGTAATCCAATAACAAATGGAGGATCACAGGTTTCCCACCCCCTAATCAAACCACATCAGATGCTCCAGATGAAAGGCAGCGAGAGGATCTTATGCAATTCTCACTCCATCACTTTACAGCCCTCGCGTTTTTGCTTCCTTTATCAACGTATGCTGGAGATGTATGTATGTATGTATATACACACAAACACACACATTTAATAGATCTTGTGAACCAAGGAGTCCTTTCATTTCTGATAAACTACTGTTTAAGAATAAATCCTACATCTGCAAATGTGGATCGTTTTCCTTAGACATTTTAGACACTGCATTTATATTTTTAAAAAATCCTTTATTGCTTTATGAAAACTATAATGTATCAGTTGAAACACAAGTCACGGATGTTAAAGTATCTTATTGAGAAAGCTTTCATTTTCTTGTAAACTCTGTTGGTGGCCCAATTAGTCAGATTTGAGCTCTTGGCAAAGCAAGCTAAAAGTTCTAAATAGCTTTAGAATAGAAGCTTGCAGAGGAGAACAGTGCATGGGGAGGACATCAAACAGTTATAAAATCAATATAAAAATAGTCCTCTGAGTTGTGCAATGTGGGCTGGAGAACAAAAATTCACTAATAGGCAAAAAAAACCCTTGCGATTTAAGAATAGCCCACAGACATTTCTATCAAACTTTAAAAAGCAGGGAAATTGGGCAGCTATAGTGAATGCACCAGGGGAGCAGGAGACCTGACTTCCTCTCTGAGATATTGTACTGCCCTACAAATTCGTCAAAATGCAAACACAATCCAATTCACAGTCCAGTCCACTTCCTGTGGTGGCTGTATAACATGCTGGGTTTTAGGTCCCATTTTGTATCAAGTAGAAAGGCACTTAAAATAAAGCATGAGTCTAGATGTAATAATGTATGGTTTGAAAGAATGCTGTGAAATCATACTTCAGAGGTATATGATACAGATAAAAGCACCTTACCTTAAAAAGATATTACCTAAATTCCCCTTGATCACTACATGTTTTACCAGCTGTAGGCAGCAGTCTGAGATTAAGGGTTCTAAATTGCATGGGAGCAAGTGGTATTGATTTCCCACTGGGAACATTTAGCTCCAATGCATGGAGTGGGCAGATCCTGGAGCCAGGAAGCATGCTCTTGCTATTTACCCTCACATCATGGGAGATTCGGTGGTGCGACAGCTCTTACCTGACCCCCCCCCATCACCCACAGTGCTGAGGCTTACAGGGAGGGGAAAGATGAGGTGGCAATGAGTTGGCTGTGGATACCATGTCCAAGTGCCTGGATTCCGTAAGTGAATGGATGGGAAGGAATAGGCTGAAACTGAACCCCGACAAGACCGAGGTGTTGCTTGTGGGGGACAAGAGAAGGTTGGGGGATATAGACCTGATGTTTAATGGGTAAGATTACCCCTGAAACACCAGGTCCGTAGCCTTGGGGTCATTCTTGACTCCCAGCTGTCTATGGAGGCTCAGGTCTTGGCAGTGAGCCGGGCGGCTTGGTATCAATTACATCTGATACGGAGGCTACAACCCTGCCTTCCTGTACATCTGCTCCCACGGGTGATACATGCCCTGGTCTCCTCTCGCTTAAACTACTGTAATGCACTCTACGTGGGGTTACCCTTGAAAACGGTCCGGAAATTACAGCTGGTACAGAATGCGCCGGCGCGCTTGATTAAGAACAGCCGTCGCCGTGATCATATCACCCCGGTGTTAGTGGATCTACACTGGTTACCAGTTGTTTACCGGGCCCAATTCAAGGTGTTGGTATTGACCTTTAAAACCCTATACGGTTCCGGCCCAGTTTATCTGAAGGAGCGCCTCCAGCATCACCAATTATGCCGCATGACAAGATCAGCCACACAAGACCTTCTCTCGGTCCCATCAGTTAAAACAGCTAGGCTGGTGTGGACCAGAGGGAGGGCATTTTCAATTGTGGCCCCCACCCTCTGGAACTCCCTTCCTTTCAATCTTTGCCACACCCCCTCCCTGGCAGGTTTCCGCCGGGCCTTAAAGACCTGGCTATTCAGGCAGGCCTATGGGGTCTCCGGGGATGGGTCAGTTTCTAATGTTGTTTAATGCTGTTTAATTTTAATTATTATATTTTTGATTATATTGTATTTTATCATGATATTGTACGTCGCCTAGAGTGGCCGTTTATTCGGCCAGATAGGCGACTCAAAAATAAAATTTTATTTATTATTATTATTATTATTATTATTATGAGGTCGCTGCTGTGCAAACTCAATAGCAGAGCCAATCTGGCACTGACCTCACCATCAGCTCCCCCTCCTGGTAAGCTGCAGCAATACAGGTGACAGGATGTCAGTCAGGTAAGCATCACTGTTCTGCCATCCACTACTGGATATAAAGCCTGTGTTGTTTGGCAAGGCTCAACTGAATGAGGAAGTCCTTCCAGGCCAGGAAAATTCAGTGGCAATCCTGAGTGGGCATAGTTACTCCAGAACTTGAGGGTACTTCACTGCCTATGTACACAATGCAAACTGCAGTTCAGTGGATCACCACATGGGGCACCTGCACACAGATCCAGTTCAAGTTCCAGCAGCTCCTAACGGACACTGGGATAACAGTGTTTAGACATACTTTTACTCATTTTTATATCTAGCTTTTTAGCTGATGACTGGTCAACTCTGTTTATTGGCATTTTAGCTGTTTTTCTTTTTTTCAAAATGTAAACTGCTCCTATAATTTTTATCAAAGAGTGGTGTAAAATATTTCAAATAAATAAATGAAAATGTGCTGTTTTCATGTAGTGTGTTGCTTTGCTGTAAGAAAAGACACAGACCTGAAATGTAATCTATATTTACCTGTCAATTAGAAGACAGAAAGGTGGGTTGTGGGGGGTTTTGGTCTATGATACTTATATTGAAACATTTCCTATATAAAGGAGAAGCAGTTTTATTAGCATATTACCTTAACTTGTGAACTAGGCCTAATATCATTGACATAGATGGTGAACAGGTTTGTTTATCAATAATTATCTGACTTCAGGTTATGTAAAAAAAATCTATCCAGTTTGGAGAATAAGGAGCTATCCGTCACTAGGAATGTGCTAGAATGCTGGAAGGAACTTCATAACAACACAACCATGTTAGACATCCAAATATTGTAAAGATTACTGGAACACATTAACTGTACATTGGCATTATATGAAAGGGTTCTCCACTTTTCAATTCATCTCCCCATTATCAGGAAACCATTTGGGAAAAACTCAATAGCACCTAGCAACTATTATAAATGACTAATAAACAATGATAGAAAACTGGCTTCTTTTTATGTCTGGCTGAAGCTTCCATTAAAAAAGAATAGGTCAGATTATCTGTTTAATACCAGATTTCACCAGCTCCCAAACCCTTACTTTCTGTGGTGCCACTCCCTCCAGTGGCAGTAAGAACATGTTGTCTCTCTTTACTCTGTTTGTAGCTTCCTTAAAGGGAGCTAAAAGCTTTGTTTCACTGGCTTGAAAGCACATAGAATCCAAATAGCGTCTTCTAGAGATGAACGGTCCTGAGGTCTCTTTAACATTTCAGGTCTATTAGATGGTATGCAATTATTGATTTAGTGCAATCAACATGTGTTTGGCTTCTTGAACAGGATTATGGTGGGACAACTGGATCACCCCCAGAAATATATGGATGGCATGTGTTTATTTGCCACCTTTCCAACTATTTTTTGGGATAAAGAAACTTGGAAGAAATGCTCAATTGAGACAGAGACAGCACAACTATTCTTATAGATTTGCTAGTTTGTAAAAGAAAAAATCTGGAACAGTGGTTGGTTAGTGCCTGTTGGGACTGGTAAGGAGGAAAGCAGAGTAGGCAGAGGCAGAGCCAATGAGAAACAGAGCCAACTAATTATCATTTTGTCTCCATCACCCTCCCTGCTGATTTCTACAAGGGCAACACTGAGTCTGAGGAGGAGGAAGCTGACACCTGGAATGGTTATAAGTAAGAAGGAAGGCAGGTGGGGGCCAGCTGAGGGTAGACTGAAGTTGGTGGGGCAGTGCCCTACTTGCCCAGCCTCCACACATCTGGAAACCAAATGGCAATAGCCTCACACTGTCCTGGCTTAACACATTTGAATCAGACTCAGACCCACTGGTGTATCTTTCTCCAGTATGTTCAATGAAAAACTCCAGTTTAGTGCACTTCCTGGATTAGCTTACAGGTTACACAAGATTCTGCAGCTCTGCATGGCATAACTAGGCTAGACTACTCAAAGGTAAGACCTTGTCTCAGCAATTAGACACCCCCCCTTACAACCCTTAAGGAATTTCGGACAGGCTCTTTCCACTTGCATGAGGAAGATGCCACAGAGTGGGAGTGCATGTGCATGAGAGCCCTGCTTCGAGGTGTGAAAGTGGGGGCCAGTTGAGCCTGCAGTCTCAGTTGCAGTCGAGGGGCGAAATAAGACATCAGCTTGGGTTGAACAAGGGCCACTTTATTAAATTACAGCAAACAAAACCCAATTTAAAGTGACCTGCAGAGGGAAACCTAGGTGCGGGAACTGTCTATAAGCAAGTAGCTTGCCACACAGCTCTTGGGTGACCAGCTCCTGCTGGGGCAAGGGCAAGCCCATCCGCTTACCCTTTACCCCGCCCACACCTTGTAGGTGAGTGGGGGGGCCTTCCCACATCATCCCCACCCGGGGCCGTATAACCCCTGGGTAGATGAGGATAAGTTGGCCCCAGAAGCAGCCCATATCCTGCCCTCGAGCTGTAGAGCCCTGACAGACAGGCCTCCGGAACTGCCAATCACCTCCAAAGGTGCCTAAGGGGGCCACCTAGCTGTCCTTACCTATTTCCCTTCCCGCACCTTCCCACCACAAAAGGGGGACAAATCTCTATTTAGTCCCCCTTTACCCCACTGCCGAGAAGCACCTCTCGCAGACACCTCTGCAGGTCTCCCAAATATGTCGTTACCTGCATCTGACAGGTGAACGCCATCGGCCCTGTATCGTTCACCCTTCTAATGCTGAATGTGGGAATGCGGAATGGCTAACCCCCCATGCCCAAGAAGAGCCAACCGAATCTGCCGGTTAGCCTTCGTTCGCCAAACCCTGCGTGAGAGCATGCTCTTAAGTAACTGAGGCTGTCGTAGCCTTTCCGCTGCATGTCACACATGCTTGCCAACTGAGGGTCTTGCCCTGAGTAACTGAGGCCGTCGTAGCCTCTCCGCTGCATGTCACACATGCCTGCCAACTGAGGGCCTTGCCCTGAGTAACTGAGGCCGTCGTAGCCTTTCCGCTGCATGTCACACATGCTTGCCAACTGAGGGACTTGCCCTTAAGTAACTGAGGCCGTCGTAGCCTCTCCGCTGCATGTCACACATGCTTGCCAACTGAGGGACTTGGCTTTAAGTAACTGAGGCCGTTGTAGCCTCTCCGCTGCATGTCACACATGCTTGCCAACTGAGGGACTTGGCTTTAAGTAACTGAGGCCATCGCAGCCTCTCCGTTGCATGTCACACTTGCTTGCCAACTGAGGGACTTGGCTTTAAGTAACTGAGGCCATCGCAGCCTCTCTGCTGCATGTCACACATGCTTGCCAATTGAGGGACTTGGCTTTAAGTAACTGAGGCCGTTGCAGCCTCTCCGTTGCATGTCACACTTGCTTGCCAACTGAGGGACTTGGCTTTAAGTAACTGAGGCCATTGCAGCCTCTCCGCTGCATGTCACACATGCTTGCCAATTGAGGGACTTGGCTTTAAGTAACTGAGGCCGTTGCAGCCTCTCTGCTGCATGTCACACATGCCAGCCAACTGAGGGCCTTGCCCTTACGTAACCGAGGCCGTTGTAGCCTCTCAAGCTGCATGTTGTCCCATGCCTGCCAACTGAGGGTCTTGCCCTTAAATAACAGAGGCTGTCATAGCCTTTCAAACTGCATGTCATCACCTGCCAGCGATCTGTGGGTCTTGCCTCAAGCAACTGAGGTCATTCCCACTCGGGGGAAGGACCACCACTTGTGAAACCGTCTGTACTGAATTATGCTGGAACAAAGTGGGTAGGAGCCTATCCAAACACATTCCTCTTCGGCCAAGCCACTGTATTGCAGCCCATCGACTGAGGCCCAACTGTGAGCCCATGCTTGATTTCGAGGCCCTCCTGGCTGCCCAGACGACCATGCTGTGGGCGCCTATTAGGATGCACATATGCTCCGTCCCCGTCCAGCAGCCTGTCAAAATAATTATAATTTGTTAGGCTTCCAAATTCCCAGGCCCTCTAAAAGGGGTGAATATAGCCCTTATAAACCTGAGGACCAGCGTCCAACAGCCTGCACTTTTGCCTGGGAAAACCCAAGACCTGCTGCCATAGAAGCAGCTGTAAAAGCCCGCTTTGTGAGCACCCAAAACTGATATTTTGTGAGGGGGTCCTCGCTTGCATTGGGGAATAAATATCCTTCTTCAGATCCCCCTGGCCAATGTACGGTCTGCCCCATACATCTCTGGTCCGTCTGAGACCTTCACAATTGTATATGGGCACAACCCCCCCATCCACGGAGACATCTGATAGCTGGAGGGCACGTCGAGACAGGTCTCACTTGGATCCAGCCATCACCTTACCTATCATAAAAGCTCCAAAAAAGCCCAGCATAAGGGCTACTGCCTGGAAAATCTGGCTTCATAACCGGAGGAGCATACTGTATTCCTACTGGCTCACCATACCCAGTAAAATGTCCAGTGAGAAAGGGCAACAGGGATAGGGAAAAAACCACCAGCCTAGCTATGAAGGAAAGTCCTGCCAGCTTACCTTGAAGTGCTTGGACTAACAGGCCCCTACTCCTGCCATCCACTGGGAATTTCAGCAGGTGACACAACGGAAAAGGCCATTCTCTCACATAGCCCTTGCCGGCCCAGAATTCCTGAATCGCCCTACCTGCTCTGTGGTAGCTGGTGAGCGTGCTGGGGGCAATGGAATCTACGGAAAGTCCAGCGCGTAGTTCACAAGAATAGGCCATCTTTGCACAGCCTCTACAGCCCTTTCAGCATTCTGATAGCTGGTGATCACACTAGGGCAATGGAGAGGGCAAACTAGAGATGGCTTATGGCCATCTCTGACTGGGGCAGATCATCCCTACTCCCACCTGTCAAGGGAATCCCCAGGTACATAGCCATACTATAAACTGTGACCTCAGGTGCTAACATGCATCCCAAAATCTGCCATACCCCTGAACAGCCAATCACACAGATAGTGCCCCACTACTACTGGGCCCACATGTCTCCTGATTGCTCCCTCCCAGAAGAATCTGAAGCACTCCATGTAAGAAATATAGCAGTCCATAGGCAATGTTCTGCCGCATAAATGCATAAGGCACCTCGGCCACATGCGCGCACCATGTTAAATAAAGTGTAGTGCATGGTACCTAGACTATCAGATATGAACCCCTTACAGCCGAACCCCTTCAATAAGACTGGTGGTGAATCAGGTGTAATTTGCATCTTTACACTCTGTCCCTGGCAAATTACTGCCATAACGAAAACAGATCAAAGATTGTAGGCCATGAAGGCCAGCCTGGAGTTGGAGGCCATGAAGGCCAGTCTGGAGTTGGAGTATGGGACTAGGAAACCAAAAGGAAAAAACCATAACACAGACAAACCTTCCCTTAAACCGGGTAGCCAGCAAGCAAAGTTCATAGTACCTTGAGTCTAACCGGGGAGGGACACATGTCCTTGAGCAGCTTACGCTGGGGGCTTCTTCGTACCCCTATGAAGGGCTCTTGTCTCCTATCTCACTGTTGCATATATCCTTCTGCAAAAGGGAAGGAAATCATTTATGAGTAAGTACACTTTACCAACTACTAGTTCATTGCAGCTAACCCAGTTCCCTTAAAGCAGAGACTTCAGGTAATTGTTATCAAAAATCCCAACAAAGAAAGGTTTTGTTATTGTTGTAAAGTCATCAGGAAAGGGTGAAGAGTCTGCCTGGATCTTAAAATGCAGCCTCTGTGTCTAAAACAGAGTCTAAGCGTGCATCAAGGCAGCCCTTGTTTCAGTAAAGTCCAAGATCTTGGAAATGAGGATAAGATCCTGATAAGTGATCTGTCTTTCCTCTTTATTGCTATCCAGCCACACTATCATCTGTGAGACCTACAATTCCCTGCAGAAGTTTGCAGATCCTTCTGTAAATATAACAAATGCCACATGCTTTGTTTTTTATATGAGACCAAATTCAAATAAATGCAACTTCTGTCTTAGAGTTAACAAGGAATGTGTAACTAACACTTGGAAAAGGATCACTGTCACCTAAGTAGTGGTTGTGATTTAGACATTTCCCAGCAAACCCTGTCATCTGTGCACACCATTAGTATCCAAATATGAAAGGCCCAAAAGGCTCACCTGGCCCCTCAAAGGCCACATGTAATATAATAATAGAATTAACTACCTCAACCTACTATATTCCTGGGCCTAGCAGGAAGTCAGAAGCCTAACCAAACAGCTCCACCCCCCCAAGCAACCACGATGTAATAAAATAGAATAAAGTACCTTGAACCTAATATAGGCCCGAGTCAAGCAAAGGCCGCAAGCCTAACCAAAGAACCCTTCACAACAGCCAAGAGAGGCTGCCAAGGCCTCACCCACATCCTTCACTGTCTTGTGCCCCCTACCTAGGCTGAACTCACACCCAGCCTTGGCAACCAAAGGGGGGTAAATAGGGCCTGTTGAGACTCGAAAGGCTTGTGCAGCCTCCTACCCCGTAATTAGTTCTGAGCCTGCAGCCCACGGCTGTTGGGCAGATTTGAACCCCGATCTCCCGGATCGCAGTCCAAACATGTCAACCACTATCAAAACCTATCCCATGAGTATGGGGTGGTGGTGGTTTAAAATTGCCCAAAGGCCTGCATTTTATGAGGGGACCTTTCACACACACCTCTTTTCCTTGCTTGGTTGGCATGACTACTTAAATAGAAACGCCAGCACAAATACCAGTATTGTAAGCTACTAACTGTAGTAAGTCACTGTCTGCAAGGTCTGATCCTTTTATTCAAAACCCTGCAACTCTTTTGCTCTAATTTATTTTAATTATTGATTTATTCCAATTACTTTATATTATATCGCTGCTCTTATACAATATTAAATGTGTGTGTGATTTTGTTTAACTGGCTAGCAATAGCCCTAAGGCGGCGCTGCTGGAGGACACAGAGTGCCTACCCCCCCCAGCCAAGGGGGAGGGGGTTTCCACAGCATTCGGCCCAGCAAGCCTTTAATAAAAGGCCCGCTCCAGCCGCCGCCATTCCTCCAGGCTCATGACTGCCTGCCTCAAACTACCCCCACCAAGGAAAATAACTGAGGCCTAATCGGCCCACAAACATGGCCTAACTGGCCCGTAAACGCGGCCTGTGCCGCTGCAAACAAGCACCTCCGAAATGGCGCCGACCACGTGGCCAAGCCAGAATGGCTGCTGCCGCTCTTCTCCTTGCTCTGCTTCGGCCCTCGTCGTCCTTCAATGTCACGCTGGCAAAGAGGAAGGTAGGAGGGGCGGCTGGACTTAAATAAGCCCAAAAGCCCCGCCCCTCCACACTGCACATCGCACGCACACAATAGGTGTGACGCATGACGTTGCCCCAAACAAAGATGGAGGCAGCAGCTTCGTCCCCATCTGCAACCATGCCCCGCTCGTCAGCTGCGCGGCAAGCGGGGCATCATTTGTATGCATGTCTGGGGTGATGGGGGCAGTGGCATGTCATCAAAACCTTCCTCTTCTGGAGGAGGTGTGAGTGGTGGCAGCACCCTGGGAGGAAAGGGGGGTGGAGGGGAAGAGAAGGGATGGGATCCTGATTAGCCAGATTCCCGTCTGTTGTAACAGGAACTAAGGAGGAGGAGCTGTCACTCAAAAGTATTGAAGCCTACTGCCTCAGCATTTCCTGGTTGTAAGTTACTAGGACTCTCCTCCAGGTCCCCATCTGTATCTTCATCCTCTTCTTCGTCACTCCAGGACCACTCTGTGGGACTCATGACACATATAAAGAGAACCTTTGATGCCAAGGGAACAGATCACTACTTTAGGGTAAAAGGCTATAAGAGGACCCAAAAATAGACCAGCTAAATCATGATGGATGTGATCTAGAGAGTGTTAGTCATATCTACGTCCCATTCGAATAAATCAGATGTTAGCACACATTCCAGCCCTTGTGTGATGTAGTGTAATACTAAGCATGTTTGCTCAGAAGAAGTTCCCCTTTGTTACATGGGATGTATTTCCAAGCAAATGTGCATACGATTGCAACCTTAAATGCACATTTTTCTTGTATTACCCACACTCAGGGATTCATGTAGATGTGAGAGCCCCCCCCCAGCACATCAACACACCCACACTGCTTTCCTACTCTTTATTGCTTTCAGGTACCCACATGTTTAAATAAATGGAGAAGCCCAAACATAGGAATCCTTTTTGCAATCAGTGTCATATTGGATTGGAGCAAATAACTGTTATGGCCAGCTCATACTAACTTTAATGTAGGATTTCAATTTGTAAACAGTCATGAAATGCGACTCTATGCATGCATACCATGCAGGATTTTAACCTTAGAAAATTAGGTAGGAAAGAGCCAATCCCCCCCCCATCTCAAGTAAGATTATATCTACTTATTTCCATATTAATACCATCTGTTTGAAACACTTGCTTTACTGGTACTTCTCAACATATAGGATGCACCTATATTACCCCTTTAGGATGCACACCTTAACATGGTGAGGGGGTTTGAGAGTGTTGAAGAAGCTAAGAGCAATGCCGTCACCAGTCTAGACCAAGAGGCTAGACTCCTAGCAGGGGCACCCAAGGCAGAATGGTCAAAGCTGAGACACCAGACTAAGATGCATCCAAACTCAGAGGAAGGCAATGGTAAACCACCTCTGAATACCTCTAACAAGAAAACCCTATGAACAGAGTATCCAAAATACAACATGAGATAGTGCTGGAAGATGAGACCCCAGGTCAGAAGGCACTCACTGAGCTACTGGGGAAGAACAACAGACGAGTAACACTGTGACTAATGACGCAGCTGGGTCAAAGCCAAAAGGAAGCCCAGAGGCTGATGCACACAGATGCAAAAGGAGAGTCTGGAGTTGTACGATGCACAAGATAGGAACATGGAATGCAAGAAGCATAAACCAGGGAAAGTTAGAAATTGTCAAGGAAGAAATGGAACGTATTAACATTACAATACTTGGCATGAGTGAATTAAAATGGACAGGAATGGGACATTTTCAATCAGGCAACTACAAAATATTTTATGCAGGAAATGAGAAACTAAGAAGAAATGGGGTTGCTTTAATGGTGAGAAGTGATGTAGCAAAAGCAATTAGGAGCTACAACACAAGGTCTGAGCGAGTGATATCAATGAGATTAAATGGGAAACCTATTAACATAGCCATCATCCAAGTCTATGCTCCAATGGCAAATGCAGAAGAAGAGGAATTGGAGAGATTTTACGCAGAAGTACAGGAGGAAATTGATCACACACCAAAACAAGATGTGATGATAATCATGGGGGATTGAAATGCAAAAGTAGGGAACAGAGAAGAACTAGGAATTGTGGGGAAATGGGGCCTAGGAGACAGAAATGAAGGAGAAAGACTTACTGAATTCTGTGAAGCCAATAATTTGTTTCTTGCGAACACAGTGTTTGAGCAACTGTACATGTGGACATCACTAAATGGTCCATATAGGAATCAAATTGATTATATAATTGGTAGCAGAAGATGGAGAAGTCCAGGAGCAGACTGCGGTACAGATCATGAACTGGTTGTATCAAAAATCAGAGTAAAGCTAAAGAAGAACAACAAAGCAATCATAATGCCAAAATACAATTTAAATAACATCCCAGAAGAATATAAAGATCAAATAAGGAACAGATGTGAGGCTTTAAACTTAGTTGACAGAGAACCAGAAGAACTATGGAGTGAAGTCAGTGACATTATTAGGGAAAAATGCAAAAAGACAATACCTCTAGTTAAAAAGAGAGAAAGACTTCAACGGATGACTGAAGAAACTCTTAAAATGGTTAAAGAGAGAAGGAAAACAAAAGCAAGAGGAGATAGAAACATGTTTTTAAATTGTTTTTAATTTTTTTAAATTGTGTTTTTAAATTGTTTTTTGTGTTTTAAAATTTGTATATTTCTTTTTATTGTTTTTAATTGCTGTAAACCGCCCAGAGAGTTTCAGTTATGGGGCGGTATATAAATGTGATAAATAAATAAATATGGACAGATCCCTAAATGCAACTATACAGCGACTAGTACGTAGGGACAAAGGGAAGAACAAGAAAAGGGAAGAACAAGAGCCCTATTCCAAAAGATTAGAGAAATGAAAGGGAAATTTAACCCAAGAGTAGGGATGTTGTCAGGCCCAGGATGCGACTCAGGAACCAGACCAGAGGTTGTAGTTAATTCGTGTTTTATTAGAGTAATGTCCAACAAAGACTGCGCTTTCTCATGAAGCAATACAGGGATACAGGTCCTGCGACATTGGGAGAAAGTTGACAGAGCAAGGGGCTGCTTCCCGCCTGTTCTTTAAGAAGGGGCTAAATGGGCGTGCAACCTTTCGCTCCTCCTTAACTCCCCCTCAGGTACTGCCCGCCTTCCCCCCTTCTCTCCTGTCTTTTCAACCGTCTGCGTGTGCGTGGTGAGGGGGGAGGCATCACCTCCTCCTCTTCTGAAGTGTCCGATTCCCCTATGGGTGATAAAGGATGGGCTGAGGGTAAACCATCTCTCCGCCTTTCTGCTGTGATCAGCCCTCCCTCTTGCTCTGAGCTGCGGAGAAGGGAGGGCCTGGGAATGTCTGGGGGGGATTCTAAAACTTCAAGGCTCTCAGGCTCCCCGTTGCTAGGCGACCCTATCTCTGGCATGTCCTCTGTTTCGACTTCGCTCCACAGAGGGTAAGTTCCTCCCTCCTCCCTCTGCCAGCCATTTGAATCCTCTTCTGACAACCCCCCAGGAGCCCAGCTCATCCTCCCGACACCATCCCCCTTCTCAAGCTGTGCCCCCCTCCCCCTGTCTGGCTTGGGGCGGTGAGGAAAACGTTGATGGAAAAGTTTTACTAACTCTGGAGCATGCACATCATCTGCATTTTCCCATGATCTGTCAGCCAGTCCATAGCCCTTCCAGTGAATCAAATACTGCAGCTTGTGGCGTCTGATCCTGGAATCCAAGATTTCCTCAACTTCAAACTCAAGCTGCTCATTTATCAGGAGTGGGGACCCAGGAGGCTCCTCTGGCCGCAGCTCACTGGGAGGGGCAGCTTTCGTCAAGAGGGATCGATGAAACACAGGATGTATTTTAAACGTGTCAGGTAGCTTCAGCCGGTACGCCACGGGATTAATTTGAGTTTCTATTTCAAAAGGACCCACCCTTTTGTCTTGTAATTTTCTACATTTGCCCGGCATCTGGAGGAAACGGGTGGACAGCCATACCTGGTCTCCTGGTTGAAGGGGGGGGGGCTCCTTCCTGTGCAGGTCAGCAACTCGCTTGTACTCTGTTTTGGCTTCGTTTAACTGCTGTTTCAGTGTTTGTTGCGCCGCTTGCAATTCTTTTAGGAAGTCCTCAGCTGCCGGTACCAGCATTCCTTCTGAGCTGCTTGGAAAGACTTTAGGATGGAATCCATAATTCGCGAAGAATGGGGTTTGTTGAGTGCTGGAGTGTAGAGAATTGTTGTAGGCGAACTCTGCAAAATGCAAATATGATACCCAGTCAGTCTGTTGATAGGACACATAACTTCTTAAATATCTTTCCAAAACGGCGTTCAAGCGTTCCGTTTGCCCATCTGTCTGGGGGTGATGGGCGGAGGAGAGTTTTAATTCCATCTGCAACTGTTTCCACATTGCTCTCCAAAATTTGGCTGTGAACTGAGTTCCTCGGTCTGAGACTACACTGTTTGGCAACCCATGCAGTCGGTAGACTTCTTTGATGAATAACTTGGCCGTTTCCTTAGCCTCTAAGGCCACTGCATAAGGGAGGAAATGCGCCATTTTGGTGAGTAGATCTACCACGACTAAAACGGCTGTAATTCCTTGGGATTTGGGTAGATCAGTTATAAAATCCATGGAGAGATCCTTCCAGGGTTCATGTGGGACAGGTAGCGGTTGTAACAGTCCTGCTGGTTTTCCTGTTTGTGTTTTTGTCCGCAGACAGACAGAACAGGACTTTACATAGCTTTCAATATCCCTACGCATTTTAGGCCACCAGAAGTCCTTGGCCACGTTCTGAATGGTCTTGTAAATCCCAAAGTGTCCCGCTGTGATGGAATCATGGCACTGGCGTAGGATTCTGAGCCTTAATTCTCCTTCTGGCACATATCTGGCTGTTTTGAACCATAATAGTCCATTCCTCCAGTGAAAGGTTACTTCTGAGTCTTGACTTTGTCCCGTCTCCTGCCCATATTTTAGTACGTCTGCATCTTCTTGTTGTGCCTTTTTGAGTTCCTCTTCCCACGAAGACTGGCATGATCCCAACATTAATTTCTCTGGCGGGATCACGTACTGAGGCTGGTCCTCGGATTCACTTTGTTTGTACTGTGGCTGTCTGGATAAGGCATCCGCTCTCTGGTTTTTGGCTTGGGCTTGGTAAGTGATCTTGAAGTTAAACCTGGTGAAGAACTGGGACCATCTTATTTGTCTCTGGTTCAGCTTTCTGGCAGTTTGGAGGCTTTCCAGGTTCTTGTGGTCGGAGCGCACTTCGATCTGATGAGGGGTCCCCTCTAGGTATTGTCTCCAGTTTTCAAAAGAGTCCTTGATGGCCAGCAGCTCCTTCTCCCAAACTGTGTAATTCTTCTCTGCAGGCTTTAACTTCCGAGAGAAGTACGCACAGGGGTGCAGCTCCTTTCCTTCTTGGTCTAATTGCAGAAGGACCCCCCCCCCGATAGCAAAATCTGAAGCATCTGCTTCCACGATGAAAGGGCGGGTCGGGTCAGCAAAGTGCAGAATGGGCTCGGAAGCGAACCTTCTCTTCAGCTCCTCAAAGGCCTGGGTGGCATTCTCTGTCCATTGAAACTTCTTCTTTTTTCCCCTTAAACAGTCAGTCAGAGGAGCTGTCAATTTGGAAAACCCTGGAATGAACTTTCTGTAATAATTGGCAAACCCCAAAAACCGTTGTACATCCTTTTTGGTGACAGGTTGGCCCCAGTCCAATATACAGCTTACTTTCCCTGGGTCCATCTCCACGCCTTCCGCTGAGATTCGATATCCAAGGAAGTCTAGAGACTTGAGGTCAAATCCACATTTCTCTAACTTAGCATACAGGTGATTTTCTCTCAGTCTCTGCAACACCGTCTTCACATGCTGGTCGTGGTCTTCCTGGTTCTTTGAGAACACCAGGATATCATCTAAGTAACAGATTACATATGTGTCCAACAAGTCTCTAAACACGTCGTTCATGAATTTTTGAAAAATTCCTGGACTTCCACAAAGCCCGAACGGCATGACCAGGTATTCATACTGTCCGTAAGCGGTCAAGAACCCTGTTTTCCATTCATCTCCCTGCTTCATCCTGATCAGATTGTACGCTCCTCTCAAATCCAACTTCGTGAAGATTTTTGCAGAGCGCAGTCGGTCCAACAACTCTGAGATCAGGGGCAGCGGGTAGCTGTTGGGGATGGTGATCTGGTTCAATGCGCGATAGTCGTTACAGGGTCTGAGTTCCCCCCCTTCTTTTTCACAAACAATAGTGGCGCTCCAGCAGGGGATTGTGAGGGGCGTATGAATCCTCGTCTCAGGTTTTTATCCAGGAATTCCTTCAGGGCCTCCCTCTCAATCTCTGTGAGAGAGTAGATTCTCCCTGATGGAATGCTGGCTCCTGGCACTAGATCAATCGCACAGTCGTAAGGGCGGTGGGGGGGTAAAGTCTCTGCCTCCTTTTCATCAAACACATCTTTGAATTCTTCATACTTTGGCGGCAGGGTCACTTGCTCGATCTCTTGCACTGCCCCCGCTAAGGTGTTCTTGATTCCTTCAGGTTGACAGTTCTCCTGGCAATACTGTGAGGTGAACCACACCACCGCCTCCTTCCAACTTATTGTGGGTTCATGCTTTGCTAGCCAGGGCATTCCCAGAATCACCTCAAAGTTCGAGAGATCTGACACGTATAGTGAAATGAACTCTTCGTGCCCGGGGATTTGAAGTTTCACTTCCTCCGTGGCTTGTGTCACCCCTCCTGACTTCAGGGGTCTCCCATTGATAGTCTCCACAGCTAGGGGAGCGTTCAGTTTCCACCGGGAAATTCCATGACGCTTGACTAACTTTACATCAATAAAATTTGTGGAGGCTCCACTGTCAATTAAGGCAGTGGAATTAAACACCACTCCTCTGGAAGTTGTAATCTGAATAGGCAAGACCAACACCCCCTTTGAGGGAGGTTGGATCATTGGGGGGCCTTTATACAACGCTGCCCCCAGTCCACCGGCCTGCACGTGGACTGGGTGTTCTAGTTTCCCGACGGCTCAGCTTTCCCCCCTTTTAGTCCACAGTCTCTGGCCACGTGGCCCGGCTTTGAACAATAAAAGCATAAACGTTCTTGGCGGCATCTTTCCTTTTCTTCTTCCGACAGTCTTGGCCTAGCCCCTCCCTGTCCCTCAGCTGCATTACCTGCCATTTCTGCAGAGGGAAGGGTCTTGCTGCGAGATGCCGAGGCTGAGTATCTCAGGACCTCCTGCTTCCTTTCCAGGTGCCTTCCTTCCATCCGGTGATCTATCTGTAGGCATAGCCGGATGAGCCCTGGTAGGTCAGCGGGGGGGGGAGGTCCTGGCCAACTCATCCAGGATTTCAGCATTTAATCCACTCCGGTACATAAACATCAGGGCGGCGTCATTGTAACCAGTTTCCTGGGACAGAATTTTAAAAGCGTTAGTGTACTCGGAAACAGTCCCTTTAGCTTGCTTCAGAGCGCCTAGTTGCCGCGCTACTGTTTCAGCTCTTTGCGGGTCTTGGAACATCTCGGTCATCTCCTGTATAAATCCTCTGTACCTTCTTAAGACAGTATCTTTTCTCACGAGATACGGAGTCACCCATTTTGCAGCTTCTCCCTCCAGGAGGCTAATCACGAAGGCCACTTTAGCCCCATCGTCTGGAAACTCCATGTGCCTGACATCCAGATATAACTCACATTGAGCCACGAAAGTTGCCAACTGATCACTTTGTCCCACGTATTTTGGGGGCAATCCAATGGGAACCTTTACTGCGGCAGCTGGAGGGGCTGTTTGCATCTGGTCTATCGTGACCTTCAAGGTTTGATTATCCGTCTTCAGCGCCTTGACTGCTGCTAGCAGGGCTTGGACATCCGTCTGCAATTCAGCTACCTTAGTCCTCAAGAGTTTCACTTCTTCCGTCTCAGAAGTGGGGTTCGTCCCCCCCGCTGCTCCCTTTGACATCTTGTCCCAGTCAAGTGAAGAGAGCGTTGAGGGTGATTTAGGTGGCTCTGTCAAGCTGTCAGGCCCAGGATGCGACTCAGAAACCAGACCAGAGGTTGTAGTTAATTCGTGTTTTATTAGAGTAATGTCCAACAAAGACTGCGCTTTCTCATGAAGCAATACAGGGATACAGGTCCTGCGACATTGGGAGAAAGTTGACAGAGCAAGGGGCTGCTTCCCGCCTGTTCTTTAAGAAGGGGCTAAACGGGCGTGCAACCTTTCGCTCCTCCTTAACTCCCCCTCAGGTACTGCCCGCCTTCCCCCCCTTCTCTCCTGTCTTTTCAACCGTCTGCGTGTGCGTGGTGAGGGGGGAGGCATCACCTCCTCCTCTTCTGAAGTGTCCGATTCCCCTATGGGTGATAAAGGATGGGCTGAGGGTAAACCATCTCTCCGCCTTTTTGCTGTGATCAGCCCTCCCTCTTGCTCTGAGCTGCGGAGAAGGGAGGGCCTGGGAATGTCTGGGGGGGATTCTAAAACTTCAAGGCTCTCAGGCTCCCCGTTGCTAGGCGACCCTATCTCTGGCATGTCCTCTGTTTCGGCTTCGCTCCACAGAGGGTAAGTTCCTCCCTCCTCCCTCTGCCAGCCATTTGAATCCTCTTCTGACAACCCCCCAGGAGCCCAGCTCATCCTCCCGACAGATGTTGAATAATCAACAGGGAAACACACTGACTGACCAAGATGAAATAAAAGGAAGATGGAAGCAATACACTGAAGAACTCTATAAAAGAGATACCAGGATGATAGATTCATTCATGGCGGAACCGTATGATGAAGAATCAGAAAGTTTAGAATATGAAGTGAAAGATGCTCTTAAAATACTTGGAAGGAACAAATCACCAGGAACAGATGGCATACCAATAGAGTTGCTACAAGCTACTGAGACTGAATCCGTCCAAATTTTGACAAAAAATTGTCAAGAAATATGGAAAATAAACAACAGCCCACAGACTGGAAACATTCAATATATATCCCAATTCCAAAGAAAGGGGATCTCAGGGAATGCAGTAATTATTGAACTATTGCCTTAATATCCCATGCAAGTAAAGTAATGCTCAAGATTCTACAACAAAGGCTCTTACCACATATGGAGCGAGAAATGCCAGACGTCCAAGCTGGATTTAGAAAGGGAGGAGGCACCAGAGATCATATTGCAAACATATGTTGGATAATGGAACGGACCAAGGAATTTCAGAAGAAAATCACCCTGTGTTTTCTAGATTACAGAAAAGCCCTTGACTGTGTAGATCATAAAAAACTATGGGATGCTTTAAAAGAAATGGGGGTGCCACAGCATCTGATTGTCCTGATACTCTGGACAAGAGGCTACTGTAAGGACACAATCTGGAGAAACCGATTGGTTCCTAATCAGAAAGGGTGTGAGACAGGGGTGTATTTTATCACCCTATTTGTTTAATCTGTATGCAGAACATATCATATGGAAAGTGGGATTGGTCCAAGATGAAGGAGATGTGAAAACTGGAGGGAGAAATATCAATCATTGGCTGCAACAATGGACTGGATGAGGGCTAATAAACTGAGGCTCAATCCAGACAAGACAGAGATGCTGCTAGTGGGTGGTTCTGACCAGATGGTGGATGTCCAACCTGTCCTGGATGGGGTTGCACTCCCCCTGAAAGAGCAGGTTCGTAGCTTGGGGGTTCTCCTAGAATCATCTCTGTCACTTGAGGGTCAGGTACCCTCAGTGGCATGGAGTGCCTTCTACCAACTTCGGTTGGTGGCCCAACTACGTCCCTATCTAGACAGGGATAACCTGGCTTCAGTTGTCCATGCTCTGGTAACCTCCAAATTAGATTACTGCAATGCACTCTACATGGGGCTGCCTTTGAAGATGGTTCGGAAACTGCAGCTTGTGCAAAATGCAGTGGCCAGATTGGTAACAGGGACCAGACGGTCCGAACATATAAAACCGATTCTGGCCCACTTGCACTGGCTGCCTGTATGTTTCTGAGCTCGATTCAAGGTGCTGGTTTTGACCTATAAAGCCTTACATGGCTTGGGACCACAATACCTGATGCAACGCCTCTCCTGATACAAACCCCTCTGTACACTACGTTCAAGATCAAAGGCCCTCCTCCGGGTGCCTACTCCAAGGGAAGCTGGGAGTCTGGCAACAAGGGAGAGGGCCTTCTCAGTGGTGGCCCCCAAATTATGGAATGATATTATTGACGAGGTGTGCCTGGCGCCAACACTGTTATCTTTTCGGTGCCGGTCAAGACTTTCCTCTTCTCCCAGGCATTTTAGCATGTGTTTTATACTGTTTAAATTTTTAAATTGTGTTTTAAACTGTTTTTATAAGATCTGTTTTAAATTGTATTTGTTTTAATGTTTTTAGTTACTGTAAACGGCCCAGAGAGCTTCGGCTATGGGGCGGTATACAAGTATAATAAAATAAATAAATAAATAATAAATAAATAAATAAATAATTTAAGATATGCAGACGATACCATACTACAAGCAGAAACCAGTAATGATTTGAAATGAATGCTGATGAAAGTTAAAGAGGAAAGCACAAAAACAGGACTACAGCTGAACATCAAAAAGACACAAGTAATGACAACACAAGATTTACATAACTTTAAAGTTGACAATGAGGACATTGACTTGTCAAGGATTATCAATACCTTGGCACAGTCATCAACCAAAATGGAGACAATAGTCAAGAAATCAGAAGCAGGCTAGGACTGGGGAGGGCAGCTGTGAGAGAACTAGAAGGTCCTCAAATGCAAAGATGTATCACTGAACACTAAAGTCAGGATCATTCAGACCATGGTATTCCCAATCTCTATGTATGGATGTGAAAGTTGGACAGTGAAAAATGCGGATAAGAGAAAAATCAACTCATTTGAAATGTGGTGTTGGAGGAGAGCTTTGTGCATACCATGGACTGCAAAAAAGACAAATAATTGGGTGTTAGAACAAATTAAACCAGAACTGTCACTAGAAGCTCAAATGATGAAACTGAGGTTATCATACTTTGGACACATCATGAGAAGACATGATTCACTAGAAAAGACCATAATGCTGGGAAAAACAGAAGAGAGTAGAAAAAGAGGAAGGCCAAACAAGAGATGGATTGATTCCGTAAAGGAAGTCACAGACCTGAACTTACAAGATCTGAACAGGGTAGTTCATGACAGATGCTGTTGGAGGTCACTGATTCATAGGGTCACCTAAGTCGTAATCGACTGGAAGGCACATACAACAACTCAACATATAAGATTGAACCTATCTGGAATTAGCCTTGATGAGCTAGTTGATAGGTTCTATAAAGTTAATCCATTTGTAGCTAAGTTATGGAAACATTTGGATCTGCATGGAGAAATCTTTCAATCTGCAGTGTTTAACATATGTGAGATGTATTTTTAGGTACATTAGAAACAATGAAAAGTCTGTGAATTCTTAAAGGCAACTATTGACAGTTGCAAGTTAATGGGATTACTCACTGGCATCTGCATGCAAACCACTAAGCATGACTCCTATTCTAAATAGTATCCACAAATATTATTCATACTGCTCAGACAGATAAAAAAGAGATTATGCTTAAGGGCTCAAACCTCCACTTGCTTTTTTGTTTCTTTTGTTCTGTTCTCTTAACTATTAAATTAAATGATTCATTTGTATGGGATGATCAAATTAACCATTTTCTCCTACTAAAGGAAACATACTATCTTGCTTTCAATTTTCAGAAACACGGCCTTGCACTGGCTAAAATTAAAAGAACTCTTTGTCATGGTTGTTACACATTTCTTTTGATGGAATATCATGCATTATAAAATAGTTATATACAGTAAAAAACAATCCTTAATACATTGTTACCATATTTTCCTACATTTCCTTCTCTCTCTCAAATCTCACTTAACCACTGCAATCAGCAGTGCTCACTATTGGAAGAATGTACCAGTAGTTTGTCCAGAGTCTTTTTGAATCCTGATAAAGAGAGGAAATCATTCCCTGAAAAGATTCATTGTATTTATTTGTCTCAGAACGTGTTATGAATCTATTAAGTGCTGAAGGATTAGTAAAAATGCCCTCCAGCTCTAACATTTTCCTTAAGCTTGTTTTTAAATGTGGTGTGCTTGCTAATTGGTAGAGTCCTGGGAAATTTAAAGGTCAACTTAAGTTTCCTTGCCAAAGGACAATATCCAGTAAGTAGATCTGGAAAGGATTTGAACTGTTAAAAATGATGTTCACAGTCATTGCATCAGAACTCAATAGTGCTTAAAAACATTGAATTGTCTTATATGCAGAGAATGGTGAAAGGAAATCGGACATTTTGGTTTGGGATATCCTATCAATAAGACAAGGAATGGGAGGATATTTCAGAGCCACTTAAATTAGATGGGCAATCATATGAAGGTTTCTACAAATCATAATAAATACATACTAATCTAAACAGGGTGGCTTATAACAGATGCTGTTGGAGGTCACTGATTCATAGAGTTCCCATAAGTCGTAATTGACTTGAAGGCACTTACCAACAACAAATTTGTACTTCCAGGAGTCTGAGAGCAGATCTGGCAAACCTATATCTAAATTGTTATTTATGTTTTACATCATGATCACCCTCTCTCTCCAAGGTCAGGGCAGCATACATGGTTGTTGTCTCCCACTTGATCTTTAAAACATCCCTGTGATGTAGGTGTTAGGCTGAGAATGACTGGCCCATAATCACACAGAACTTTGTGGATGAGTGGAGAGTTGAACCTGAGTCTCTATGGCTGCATTCAGATAGCAGTTTATTCCTTTTCCTGATGTGTCCTTGCCTGATAATGTCCACTTTGTATTTGATGTTTCACTCAATGCAAAAGCCACTGTTGGAAATCTAGCAGAATATAGTGGATGTTTAGTGCTCATTTCCATGTTAATTGTTTCCAGAAAAAAATCCATTTGCAATTCCATTAACCCAGAAAATCACAGGAGTAAAGTGATGAAATTTGGGGCATTATACTAGCATACAGTTCTTTTCTGACATTTTCCTGGGGGAATCATGGATGAAGAGAAGTGTGCATGTGAGGAAAGGGTGGGGAGTAGTGATATGGCTAATGACATTCATTGTAGTTACTCCACTCCCACTGGTATGAATGGAATTTAATGTGACATGGTAGTGTCAAAAAGCCACAGTTCCATGATGCAACAGGTACTACAGTGTGAAAGGAATGTTAGAAATTGGGACAGAAGTGGTACCATTATAATCAGTAAATCAAATGCAATAAAACCTATATCTGAATGCAGCCTGTGTCTTCTTTTTTGTAATTTAATTTTTATTTATTTTACAAACTGAACAGATTCCATCACAAATACATCTGTTGAAATTTGGAAAAACATAAATAGCATATATCTCAACATAAGAAATAAATCCAACCCATTTCCTTTTAAGCAAAGGAAACTACCACAAAGAGAACAAAATACCATCAAGGTAAAAAATAAAACTTCCAGGAGAAAATCTTTAGCATCCGCCAGGACTTAGACTCCAGTGTTATAGCAGGTGAATCAAGCGAGGTATCCAGAGCACAGCCTTCTCCTGATTTCTTGGATGAGTTTCAGTTGGTACAGCTTGAGGACGTTGACAAGGTGCTTGGACAGGTTCGTGCAACCACTTCTGTGCTGGATCCTTGCCCTTCTTGGCTAATAAAAGCTAGCAGGGATGGAACAGCTGGCTGGGCCAGGGAGGTGATTAATGCCTCTCTGTGAGAGGGGGTGGTCCCTGGCTGCCTGAAAGAGGCGGTTCCACTTTCTGGAGAATCCTGGGTGAGCCAGTCTCTCCATATATTTTCAATAAATTTGTTATTTCAGTCTCTAAGGTTTCCATTTGTGTATTATTATGTTGCTTAATACTGTGAAGTTCTTTAATACAAATTCCTCTAATTACCACCTTCATTACCTCCCACCAAATGACATTCCTAGAGTGTCATTCTCCTGGAAATAACTGACCAAAGCTTCCTTCAGTGTGTCCTTACATGGTAATGAAGTGAGCAGCCAAGGATGCAACCACCAAATAGGGATAGCATTCACACGCTGCTTCACCTCAATCACTGATGTTACAGAAGTGTGATCTGTTATTCTAATTGACCCTATTGAGGTGTCTACAATTGAAGAAAGAAGCATACCTGATAAAGGGATCCCATCCAGCTGTGAATGTGTATGATAGACTGAAGAAAAGAAGGTGAATCTGTGATCATTAGGGTGTATTTTGACCACACCTCCTTTAAATTATGATAACACAATATTTTTTTTTTTTACTTTTAACCACAGTGGACATAGAATATTTTTATCCCCCAGGAAATTTGTGTAATTTTAGAATTCTCATTCAATTTAGCTGCATCCACTCCCTTCATATTAATATTGGAGTCACCTCCCATAACTAGTTGACCAAGTTGAAACTTAGGAAGTTTTCTAAAAATTATTTTGGAAAAAAAAATCTGCCTTTTGTTTGGAGCATACACTGTACCAAAAGTCAATTGTTCTTTGCCCCCAAACAATCCTGCTATAAAAACAACATGTTCTTCTGGGTCCCTCCAAATCTTCTGAACCATAAAATGAAAATTGTGCCAAAAAATTAAGGCAACTTCCCTTGCTTTTGATGTACCAGTAGCCAGGAATTGTTCACCAAAGTGTCCATGGTTTAACATGCCTCCTTCGGTTTAGGATTATGAATTTATTGGGGGGAAAAGTAATGAAGGAAGCATTCGTTTTACATAGTTCATAATAATTTTCCTTTTGAAATCATGGCCTAAACCCTTAACATTAAGAGTCATGATTTTTAATGCATCTACGGCTGCTTTCACACATGGGGCTGATTGCGTTAGTTTAACAGATTAAAAAGGTAACACTTCTGTTCCGATTTCTAAAATCCCTTTCATGCTGCAGTGCCTTTTGCATTAAGGAACAGCAGCTTTTTCAGCTGATACACCGGCATTTCGTGCAACTGTCTTTCATACAGCTTGTTTTCGTCCCTCACCCATTATATGCATGCACACTGTTCCCCACTATGTAGGAGGACTAAGATCTCGTCTCGATGCCATGCAAGCCCTCTCCCTTTAGGATCTGACTTTTTAAATTGTTTTAGTTGTATAAACACAGGTGTGTGTGTAGGAAATGCAGCTTATATCTGAGCTGATGCCAGAATACTGGTACAACTTTCATCAGGCTAAAAACAAAACAAAACCCACACGACTAAAGGGTGGGAACACATTGCATGCTGGGATGCCTGTCACATGAGCAGCTGCAGCTAGCGAAAAACTCCTGCGATCTTTGGGTTCTCAGCCTTGCTAACAGATTATTTCTGGTATCATTTATCACAGAAATTTGTGCAGTGCTTCCACTATATTCCAGTAGAATTCTGGAGCTAGGTTGTGCATCATGTGAAAGATCAAATATAATGGGCAAATTACGAGGTCAGAAATCGTCAGAATAATGGAATAAAGTGCAGTGTGAAAGCAGCCTCTATCACCCATATATTTATTTAAAATAAAATATTGCCTTCAGATCCATCCCTAACCAGAGAAAATAAACTTGGATTCTGCCATAACAGAAATAATTGCCCCTGGGCTGCCCACCCCTTTTCTAATCCTCCCTCCCAACGTTTGCCAACCCCACAATAACAAAAAACAGAAAAACATTAACAACCACCCTAAACTCAGAACATCCTATCTAACATAGCTGTCTTTAGGTCTAAAACCCAGCCAGCACCTGTGCCTCATGGCACATGCTCTAAAGTTAAACCTCACACATTGTATGCGATTTATAAGGGGAAGACTCCTTGAGACAAAAATCAAATAGAAAACAATATAGATACAATGATCCCTTAAACCAGCCTTTCCCGTGTGCCTCCAGATTCTGTTGGACCACAACTCCCATCAGCCTCAGCCAGCATTGCCAATGGTCAGGAAAGATGGGAATTGTGGTCCAACAACATCTGGAGGCACACTGGTTGGGAAAGGCAGCCTTAAACCCTCCCTCCTCCAGGTAAAATAAATTAAATGATAATTACAAATTAAGATCAGTGTGTAGAGAGAAATCTCTCCACACTGGTTTTCCTTGCTCCCGTTTCAAAAATTTAAAGTCTGAAGTAAATTATAAAACATTTATCACCACTGATTGTAAGAACATAAGAACATAAGAAGAGCCTGCTGGATCAGGCCAGTGGCCCATCTAGTCCAGCATCCTGTTCTCACAGTGGCCAACTAGGTGCCTGGGGGAAGCCCGCAAGCAGGACCCGAGTGCAAGAACACTCTCCCCTCCTGAGGCTTCCGGCAACTGGTTTTCAGAAGCATGCTGCCTCTGACAGAGCTTGGAAAAGTTACTTTTTTGAACTACAACTCCCATCAGCCCAATCCAGTAGCCATGCTGGCTAGGGCTGATGGGAGTTGTAGTTCAAAAAAGTAACTTTTCCAAGCTCTGGCCTCTGACTAGGGTGGCACAGCACAGCCATCACGGCTAGTAGCCATTGATAGCCCTGTCCTCCATGAATTTGTCTAATCTTCTTTTAAAGCCGTCCAAGCTGGTGGCCATTACTGCATCTTGTGGGAGCAAATTCCATAGTTTAACTATGCGCTGAGTAAAGAAGTACTTCCTTTTGTCTGTCCTGAATCTTCCAACATTCAGCTTCTTTGTGATTCCAAACCAGCCACCTTTATCTGATAGCAAATTAAAGAAGATCCGATCTCTTCTGTAAAGAAGAGAAAAAAGAGTCAAATAATTGATGAGGTGCTTGGGCTCCTATCACCGCATCAAATTGGCAATCGTGAAGATTGCTGAATTGTTATGTTTTTTAAGTGTAGCCTTGGAGTGTTTTGTTTCCCATCTCTGACCTCTGCTCTGCCTGGTGTTCCCCATATCTGCCTCCTCCTGACCCTCCATTGCGAGATCTTCTGACCATTCCAAATTACCAATGGTGAGTAGGAGTGAAGCATCTTTAAGCGATGTTGTGGTGAGTTGTTGGCCATTGCAGATGACTACCAATCTGAAAGGGAATCCCCAGCGGTATTTTATACTGGCCTTTAATAAAACCGCTGTGATGGGACGAAAATCCTTTTGCCGCTTCAGCGTCTCAGGACAAAGATCTTGTAATGTCAGCATGACATGTCCATTATATATCAATTCTTTCATCTTCCTCACTCATGACATAAGCTCTTCCTTTTTAGTGTATCTTGCGACGCATACTATAATGTCCCTTGGAGGGGCTCCATCCTTAGGTTTGCCTGCCAATGCCCGATGTGCCCTTTCTAAATCCGAGGCACGGAGTTCAAAATTAAGGACCGCAGTTGCAAGCCATGCTGCAATAAAGGCAGCCATAGATACTGAGTGCTCTTCAGACCCTTCTTTAATGCCACAAAAACGTACATTGTACTTTCAAAAGACAGGCCCGATTCTCCAATTTTCAAGTTCATTTTTTATAATTTTATTCTCAGTAAAAGAACCTCTTCTGCATTTGCCAATCCCAAATCCAAGGTTTCCAATGCTGAGGTTGCTATGTCCTCCAATCTGTTGCCGAATGTCTCCATTTTGTCTTCTAGTGATTTTAATTTTGCTTCCCAGCAACATTCCATTTCCTCTTTAAAAGGTCTAAATTGCGTGGCCAATTCCTCCCGAAAATTAGGAAGTAATGCACGAGATTCCTGAGTTGCAGCACACAGGTTCTTTGCTTGGCCAGGTGCCATATTGTCAAGCCCTGGTCTCTTTGTTGCAGTTGGGCTGTCTGTGTCTAAGGGCCCGTTAAAGTAGCCCATTAAACCCCCTTCCTTAGTTTAAAAAAGATTCGGTAGCATACCCCAGACAGTCTAAAATATAATGAAAATCAGGATTTTAAACATTACCGTGTTTAATTTAAGAACATTACCCAGAGGAGAGCAGAGCTGGGAAACTAGGCAGCCATCTTGCAGCCCCATTGGCCATGTCCCCTCGCAGCCTGTGTCTTCTAACATATGCAACAAACTGGTTTTCATTTAGGACAGGAACAAGGAGGTATGGATAAGCTCCCTTAACATCCAAAGTTTGTCCTCGGAGAGTTGCAAGCTGTGAAGGTTGCTTTGTACACTTAGAGGAACAATAAATATCTCAGTCTAACATTGAAAGGCCAGCAGTAGGGTCTTGCAATTTTCCAAGTGTGCTGTCCTCATAAACAGAAAATTAGCAAAGTAAAAGGTAATATGGAATGGGTTTGACTAGTCCTACACCATCCCCACTGAATGTAAAGTGCAAATATATTTTGAAGGAAAATTTGTTTGTAGGATGGTGGCTCTTGAAGTGCATTCAAATGACTGCTAACTACATTAGCCACTCTGAAATTTATCATGTGCCTCAAACTGGGGTTCTGTGCAGCGTCGGTGTTCCCTCATGCTCTGTGGGTGTGTAGGAGGTGACGAGGGAGGAGGTAGAGAGTGAGACGGGGTGGAGTGGAGAAAACAATTGTTTAAAAAAATGCATGGTGGTGGTGAAGAATGGAATGGAGGGAAAAAGGAGCCGGAGGGCAAGAACATGGATAAAGGAGGAGAAGGAGGCAGCAGCAGAAAGATAAAGATAAAGAACTGTGGAGAAAAAAGATGACAGTGTGTGCGTGTGTGTGTGTGAATACTGTGTTTGCACCTGGCACAGAAAGTGGCCTCCACCACCCTCTCTGGCTACTGTGCTGCATTTGCAGTATTTTAACTTTTTGCATCTCAGGGGAACATGTTTGCTTGGGTGAGTGTCCCTTACTTGGGGGCAGGGCAGGGTCTGGCAGGTGGTTAAGTGAGAGAGATTATGCTGGCTGGCTGAGTGGGGGTGGGTTGCACTTGGTTTGACATGCAAAGATCTGAGCTGTGGCCTCTGCCTCCCTCCCCACCACCCTTATCAGTGGAGAGACCACCAATGCTACCTTATGGATAAAAAGAATTATTCTACTACCTCTGTACATGTTTGTTTATTTTTAATGTTGTTTTAGGCTACTTAGATGTGCAGCAGCCAAGGCCAGCACTTTGGAGACTTTTTTTAAACAGTAACTGAAATGTAATTGTAGTGATTACTTTTGAGAAAAAGTAATCAGTTACTTTCAGAGCAATTGTAACAGCAATTACTACTTTTTTGAGCCATGTTATTGTAACTGTAATTTATTTACTTTTTAAGAAATAATCTTCCAAGCTCTGGTAAGTACTGTGCACTTGCATTTATACAATTGCTTGGTTGTTTAGCCTTCACATTCATATTTCTGCCCTACATGTTGATCATTAAAACGATTTTATTGTGTGCTGTTTTTATTCTGATTTTTTTTAAAGGTTTGAACTGAAAGCCTGGCATAGACATTCTTTGCTCATCTGGAAATGGTTGTGTTTGAATGAACATGCTATGCCAATATCTAATTAGCTATGAATATTTAACAATTTTAAAGCAGAGAGTTATTTCTAGAAATTATATTTTATATTATGCAATGTTTATGCACAACTTGGTTTTGTTGGCAAAACATGCATGGCATGGGTGACCTCAGCTGGAAAGATACCAAAGATTTTTTTGCATGTTTTTTGCAGATTGCTTTTTATGTTTCCTTTACATTTACTCTTTCTTGTTTGCTTTGATTTTATTTTTAAATTTTATTTAAATTATTTTAAATTCTCATGAAATGTTTTGAACAAATAATTCAGAACTGAAACATGCAATGGTCAGGGTTGTAGTCATTCAGGGTCTCGAGGGGTCTTAGACCCTTTACCTTTTAGGGATCAGGGTCCCAGCGGGGTCCCTATGTCTCCAATGTCCAACGAGCCAATCAGCATAAAAGGGGAGTATGTTAGCCACTGAGAAGAGTATTTTAAATTGCTTCTTTGTCCTTTGCTGCTGATTGGGGCCAATCAGAGTGAAAGGAGGAGAATCAGCCACCAAGAAGACTATTTTCAGTACCTAACACTCTCCTCTTTCATGCTGTCTGGCTTCTATGGACATCTGTTGTTGTGGGGAAGGCATTAACATGGATCTCATTCTCAATCCAGCAACAAAAGAAAAAAAGGGGGAAGGGTGGGGCTGTGGCTATCATGAAGGCACCCTTTACACTTACACACACATGCGTGCGCACACACACACACACACACACACACACACAGAGAGAGAGAGAGAGAGAGAGAGAATCCCAAAGTGGCTCTCTCAGTTAACATTCAGTAAGTGCTGGTGGCAGATGGTAGGCAAATGAAAATGGGACACATGCCCTGCCCTCCACATGCTTATTGCTTGGCATGATTTGACCATGATTTTAGACTTTTTGCTCTAAATCATTGGCTCCCAAACCTTTTCCCCCATAGACCAGTTAAAAATGAGGGTCTTGGTGGACCACTTAACGATTCTTCTGTCTGTTGTAGCAATTGTGATGTGCTATGCTAGGTGCTGTATTATTTTAAATTGTATTTTTACAGACATGGCATGGACCACCTGATTGACACTCACTGGCACTAGTGGTCCACAGACCACAATTTGGGAACTCCTGCTCTAAATGCTTTGGGGGGGGCTGTGAGTGTGTGTGTGTGCGCGCACACACACACACACCACATCTCTTAGCCAAAATGCTCCTGAAATATTACTAGCATCAGGCTTGTCTCTACACATGTCCAAGTGTTTGTCTGAAAGAGTGTACACTTGTTGATTTGTACGGCTGAGCTGTTATGTACACAAGTACCCAGACAACTTCTCTTGAGGCAAAAAGAATTTACACTGGCCTGGGTGGAATGATGGTTGATGATGACAGCCCCAGCACAGCCAGTTTCCAGGGTCAATGTGAATCTGGGTGGTTCACAAGATCGTTAGCTTCTCATGAACTGTTCCCTGACCTTCATTTACAATAGTTGGTGCTTTCTGTTCACTTCCTCACAATACCAAGTATAGCAAAACTTTGTTTAGCTAGGTAAGGGAGTATAACTGGAGTCTCAGACCATCCACAAAGTCATATTCTGATAAGATAAAACCAAATGCTGTGTATTCAGGCAATCTCTGAGTTGTAGTAGAAAGCCAGTACATATTCTATCCCCTTTAACTCCCAATAACCATCAACGATACAATATACAACTGACCAGAGGTCAGGTGAGTGCTGCCTTCCCACCGTGCTGTCTGCTACTGGCTGAAGACATGCCCCTACACTGGCTGTAATGTTGGTTCATTGCACTTGAAAACATATATAAACATATTAAACTAGACTAGCACCATATTAAACTAGACTAGCATATAAATCAGTTGGTGGGGGGGGGGAACCTTTGGCCATCCACATGTTTCTGAATCACAGCTCCACCAGCCCCAGCAAGCATAGGCAATGTTCGTGGATGAAAGGAGTTGCAGTTCAGCATCATCAGGAGGGCCAAAGGTTTCCCACGTCCTATTTTAAATGCTTTTCCTTGACGTGAGGCCATGCTATATGGTGTTGCTCAATGGCCCACAAAACGCAGAGCTGGCTACAAGTATAACATAGTCACCTTCAGGTAAATACTTCTGTGTTTATGTTTACACCACTGAACAGAAACCTAGAGAAGCATCTCTTCCCAGGGCTCTTTGTGCCTGGGATACTGTTCTTGAAGCATTCTAGATGTCCCAATGGAAAAAAGAGATATTGGTGGAAGAAAGAGACCTTGGTGCCATTATTGACTTTACACCATTGCCAATTTCCCCCTTCCATCTTGGTTTGAAAAGCATATAATGCCAGAAAAAAGAGTAAATGCTTTGCTGAAGTATAAGATTGCTAGTTTTTGTTCTAGCAAAAATTGTTTAACAAAATTGCTCACTGCAAAATGTACTTTTTCTACTAGATCCAGTAACTGGAACTAGAAAAGTCACCTGATAATCAGGACAATCTGAAACCAACATTTACTTGAGCACTTAAAATGCCCCCCCCCTCGTTTGGACTATCAGTTTCAATTATAATTCCAGCCAGTGTTCACTTTTTACTTAAATTGAATTATACTAGTGAATTATACTAGAATTATACTACATGTTTATGCCTGTTTAAATAGTCTTAACTGGAGATGCCATTTTTATATTTATTGAACACATACATAGTCAAGAAAAAAAATGCTGAAAGTAGCCTTCCTGTGGAAACTGAGCATAGTCAGAAATGAGCAAATTGGAAAGCAGCCATATCTGGAAACTGTTATGTGTTGTGTCATCTCCCCAAATCTCTTTGGTAAAAATGGTAGTAACTTAAGAAAGTAGCATTGCCGCTGGTTACTGTTTAAAGACGGAACCAACGAAAATTCCATTAGTATCTTATTGTTCGATTCGATGATAATACGTGATGTTTTTGAGTGGAAATGTGTGTTTTCTAATCATACAAAAAAGTATGCTTAGTAAAACACAAATAGTTATGATTCTAGCTCCGTTATACTTGCTTTTAAAAATATATTAGCAGCATATAGCAAGAAATAGGTCCTTCCTTAGCGAGTTAATATCCAATATGATAAGGACAGAGTCCAAACTGAGAAAGTTCAGAATGCAATCTCCAATACCAGGTGAGTCCAGAGTCTTCTAAATTCAGGCCTAGATTTGAATTATCTTGTTCCAGCAGTTCTGACAATCAGCTTTCCCCTGTTACATATGTATGTCTGAACCCCAATGCGTATCCACCCACCATAACACTTAAATGTACCCTAAGAGTTCAGGGCCTGAGACTGATCCTGTATCTTTAGGAGAAGAGAAAGTCAGCCAAGTGCAGGTGTTCTTGCAACACTGTAATGGGAAAACCACAAGGTGGAATTCTCCCTTCCCCCTGCACAACTTTTAAAGATACAGAAGACCTCTTGGTTGCCAGGCCCGGCCTCCAAGAGGTCTTCTGTATCTTTAAAAGTTGTGCAAGGGGAAGGGAGTATTCCACCTTGTGGTTTTTCCCATTAGAGTCTTGCAAGAAACCTGCACTTGCCTGACTTTCTCTTCTCCTAAAGATACAGGATCAGTCTCAGGCCAGGAACCTGGCAACCCTACCTAAGAGTGTAGCAGAATCTTTTAGAAGAGTCTTAAAAACCTGCATGTTGCTCTAATGAAGCCTGCTGAAGACCTTCCTCTTTCAACAAGCCTTTTAAGTAGAGACCTTATCCCAGTCTATGTCTGTGTTGGAATTGCTTTTTAAGATGTTTTAAAAGCTTTTTTTTAAAAAAAATATGTTTTTAAGATGTTTTGTTTTAACATGTTTTTAAAGACATTTTATTTTAATACATTTTAAAGTCTGTTTTTATGATGTTTTGGGGTGTTTTTAATGTTTTTATTTGCTGCCCTGGGCTCCTACTGGAAGGAAGGGGAGGATATAAATAAATAAATAAATAAATATTTTTTTCTTAATACCTCAGTAAAAAAAACAACAGTAAGATGTGAAGAAAATATTGGTTTGTTATAAGGAAAAGAAAGAATCTAGCATCACATTTACAGTTGGACTATGTGCAACGTTCTAGCTAATACAAACATACACATAGTCTATGAGAGTATAGAGATGTCTTGCATACACTCACACCTGAGATAGTGAGAATACAGACTCACAACAGAGGAAAAAGAAAGAAAAAGAGATAGTTGGAGAATATACCTTTCCTGAAGAGATTGGGGCATAAAGTCAGGACAAAGAATTATATGCTTGGTCAGAATTAGGCTCTCCCATTCTAATATAACTAAATAGCCAAGCATATACTCTTCCCCTTTTCTTGTCCCGGTGATCTGCATTGTGTGTTCCTGGAGCACAGTGTGATGTCAGGAGGTTCATTGGAGCTATGAGTGCTGATTTGACCATGGCAAAACCTCCAATTTAAATGTGGGTTTGGGTCTCATTGGGTTAAATGGAATTGGGGAGGGGAATGCATACATGAAAGGACAGGTGCATCAAAGGGGCATCAAAAGATTCCATTGAAATGTAAGCATTGGGGTCTGTTTTCCCCGATGGATCTAGAGATAAGCTCTCTGTCTCTGTGTGGTATGTGATTTTCCTGTTTTTCAAGAAAACTAGTCCTTATCTTGTGAAATCCAGAAGGTATCATAAATTCTACCAGGATTGCACAATTTGTTCTATTTGGATTGTCTCCTGGCACTGTGAAATTTAGAATTCTGAACTTATCAGTTTAGTAAGGAAGTCTGTTCTGACACCTCATATAAGCCCAACATTCATCAAAGACGTTGTTTCCCAGAGTTCACTGCAACTTGAGCTCCTATTCATTACTTCATTAATATGAACCAAAGAATAGGGAATCCCCAAACTACGTGTGTTTCTCTAACACTCTAACTTCCTAACTGCTCTCTCCCATTTGCAACTGTATCCTTCCCTTTTCCCGAACATCCTAGGGGGTGGAGCAGGGACAGCATCAATGAAAGCAAAGTCTCTGCCTCCCTCTGTCCCAAATGCTAGGAGCTCTGGAACATTTTTTTCCAATGATTTTTCCCTTGTCCCTGGGACACTTCTTGCAGCATTCTAGGTGCCTCATTGGAAGCAGAAACAGAGGTGGAAGAGACCTTGGTGGAAGAGATCTTATCATCACTGACCTTACCCCATTTTGAATGTACATTTTACTTAGACATATAATTTGCTAAGTGCTTCTTTTTGTTTAGGTGTTTACAGTCTGCCCATCCTTATGATCATCCATTGCTGGGAAGGTTGATAGGCTACTTATTCTACCGACTTCCCCAATCAAACGGTATCCTTTCTTCTCAGACAAGCATTTTGTGTGCTGGCCATGGCTGCTGGGATATCACGAGGCTTCTGAGTTAAAGAAACTCCTAGAGATGGTGGAGAAATTAGTTTGGTTCTTATTTTAAACCAAGTCTGCCTAGACCAATACACAAACCGAAACACAGCTATCCTCCGAAATATGCACTTCTCTGAATTCTGTGATGCAGTTCTCTAACCACAAACACGTATGTCAGAGGGAAGTGCACACAAAAATGTGTACATTAGTGAAAATGAGGGACAAAAATGCTTCTGGAACAATTGTTTGCAAAAATGAATACATTACGTAAACGTATGTACAATAGGTGTATATTAGGAGAAATGTGCACAAATTGTGTATGAATGTTCATGTGGCCTTTTTTAACCAAACTGATGTGGAAATAGGATGAACTGAACATAAGACTGGAAAAATGAGAAACTGAGAGAAGGTGAACTTGACAAATCTGTCCACCTCTAAAGCTTCTCACACACATGGCTGTTTTTGACAAGCCTCAATAATTCCCAATGTTGCCAAAGATACCACTTGTGCAAAGTCCATGCACATTTTGAATACGGCTCATTGAACTGGGCCCCAAGAGTTGTAGTGCTATAATGGCCCTTGTTGTCTCCATAGTGTCACAGACAATGGACATAATGAACAGATACAAAGATATTTTCAATAGATTCCTCTTAGATTGCTCTCTACTGGATATTATGAATCAGTGGCACATGGCCATTCACATGGTTGCCAAGATGTCATTGTTTGTCAAAGCCCCAGGATGGCAACCCACAGATTTCTGTAGGTAGTGATGATTTAACTGGTTATTTTGACAGTCATCTTCATCTGCGCACAATGTGTGGTTTTGAAGAGTTGAACCCCATTCTTTATCATTGAAGTGGAAAAGCAAAAGAATGCTTTGCTTAATAACCAAAAGCTGCTCTTTTCTCATTTCAAAGAGGTGACCACTTGACTATTATTTGAGTGAACAGATTATGTCAGTGGACCTAACAATGTGTTCTTTATCTCTCAGAGCACTTTTGTTTCCTGAACCTCCATGTAATTTTCACATTGGAAGTTGTTCAATAGGAACCATGGATAATAATGCCATTCATCTGTTCTTTGATTCAGATTTAATAATTAGAATGGCTTATCCCCCAATTAAGGGGCAACATTGCTTCCGCTGTTTATTGTTCCTGTGCTTCACAGCACAGTACCATAAAATATCTAGAGTTCAAAACCTTTCCTGTTGGCATGCAAAAGAGATTAATTGCTTAACACTTTTGTCTGAATGGCAAACTATTCGTTCAAAAGAGCAAGGACTCATCTTATCCAGGCTTAATAGTGTACATATTGACATTTTATCCTGAAAGACTTGCTCAAGATAGAGAGCACAGGCCAAACATAAAACTTTGAATTTAGATGTATCCAGGATGGTTTATTGCAACTCAAGGTATAAATACTGAATATTCCTATAAGATCCTTTAAATAGTAACATGTACGATTAGATACTATGGTAATATCATGCAAGTATTTCAGTGCGCCCAATGAGATTTGGGTAGGAATGCTTATGAAAGTCTCACAATATAACTTTCTTCCCAGATTCTGAAAACCTGATGTTGACTCTTGTGAATTAGTAAATTGCCATCCTTCCATTTTATAGCCTTATTGCCAAATTATAACCATATTGCCACATGCACAGTTTGTCTCAGTTTGAATCTTTCTTATTGGTTCCAGCATATGTATATTGATGAAATCACAGTGCAAAACAGAATTGTGATTGCATCTGGATCACTTTATGTGCAGAAAAAAAGGATCCTGATACAGTGTATCACAATTCTATCGATTGCACTGTGATCAGTGCATAAATGCACTGATGCACATTGACTACCTGTAAAGGAGGGAAGGAAGCCATGAACGGAAAACTATGGCAAATAGCAGATATGCAAATTTGGACATTTAGAAATTCTAGATTTTAGTAGCTATATAGCATGATGGTCTGCTGTTCAAAGAAAAAAATGTTAAAAATCCCACTGAGCAGTGCTTAAAGTAGCTCTTTTGATCTCAGCCTGTCTACCTATTACATTTATATCCCACCCTTCCTCTTAAAGGAGCTTATACTCTATGGCAGCATTTCCCAACTAGTGGGCCATCAGATGTTGTTGGACCATGTGACGGTCCTTCCCTGGCTCTCCCTGTCAGGTTCCTACCTGCTCGTGGTTACTGCCTGTCACTAGGCACCACCAGGGACTCCACCAGTCTGGACTGTCCTTTTTTTATGGTTTCTCTCCCCGCTCTAGCACAGATCTCAATAGATCCCCCTGCTAGGCAGCACCACCAGTCACGTCCTATAACCAGTATTCCCAGAGACTCTGCCTGAGTCTCTCTATCAGGTTACCTCTGTGACTGCGTGCTTAAGCTGTCCCAATCCCTTTGTATCAATGCTGATAATTCTGGTTTGCTCTGAATACTTGTGGTGTTATATTTCCCTTCACCGCTGCCACCAATTGTTACAGTTTCCCTTCAGCCTTGGTCATTACCTTACCCTCCCTTCTGGTCTGTGAAACCCCAGCCAAGGATCAGGCCTTCGGTAAACCAAATATAGTTTTTATTAAATATAACAAATATAACAAGATTTCTTTATAAAGGCACTTAAGCATATGGTTTCATCTATTCCTGAGGTACTGGTCTTAGTATTAATCCGAACTCCACCCTCTCCTCACATCCACCAACTCTCCACACAATCTCCTCTCAAAACCCACCAAAACAACCCTCTCAAGTCCACCAACGTCCACCTCACATCCACCCAGATTTACCTGACATCCTTCCATTTATACTGTCAGCCATTTTAAACATTCAGCCAATCATCCAGCATTCTACTGCCCATTCACTCCCCCCTCCTCTTTCATTCCACTTACCATGTATCTCCTATACAAACAGCACTTACCATATATACACTAATAGAGGAACATCACAGACCACAACTCCCATCAGCCTCAGCCAGCATTGCCAATGGCCAGAAAAGATGGGAGTTGTGGTCCAACAACATCTAGTGGCCCACTAGTTGGGAAAGACTGCTCTATGGCAAAGCATTGTGATAAAGTTAGGGGATATTAGAGTATTTCCAAGGGCTAATCTTAAAAAAAACTGTAGAAGGCAATATTTTTGTGCCCTTCTAATTCCCCAAATCTGCAGTTGCCTCTGTGTATGGTGTTATTTTCAAACTAAGGTCTTTTTAGAAAATATATTTTTAGAAAACTCATTCATGATTTTCAAAGGCAGTTTGGCAATTATAACATACTTTACTTTTTGCTAATGGTAGCTGGTGTACACTGTTCCTTGTGGGTAGCAAATAAAAGCACTTTGCTGTTGTTCTTGAGCAATGGTGTTATAGATTGCAAAGTAGGGGGTTTGTGTCAAGTTCCGCATTTACAATGCACATTGGCCATTTTAAGAAGATGCAAGGACATGCTAATTTAAGAAAAATCTATGTCAACTATTCTGGAGTCTTGGATCTGCATGTAAAGTACATCTGTTCCCTGCTGCTCATTCTGTGATCAGTCCATGCTTGCCCCATTACCTGCTGATGGGATTGCATGGGCAGGCAAGCTTGATAGCGATGCCCCATGCAAGACCAGCACCAGCTGCTATATTGCCATGTTGACATGCTATACCATCTCTGCTCCTAGAGACTCAATGGCATTGACAGCTGAAAAAGGATGGTGCTGAATAGAGTCCACTTGTGTACTGCTGTTGTTAAGTAGTAAGACTATTTGATCTCAGTGCATGCTTTAAAGTACTTATTCAAACAAAACATAACTTTACAATCTTCCTAGCTCATATACAATGCCCTCATGGCAAAGCTTTTATTTTGGCTGCTCTTATGCTCAGCCCTCTGTGGTCTTTCCCTGCCAGACTGCTATTGAAAATCTTATTTATGTTCTGCTTTGCTGAGCTTGGCATTTTTGATGATTTCTTAACTTTTTTGAATGAAAGTATTGTTCCCTGTTGGTAGTAACAAATGATTTCCCACTTTTACAGCCCAGCAAATAAGTATCTCCTTATCCACATAAACTTCCCAAAAGCCACAGTAACAAATTTCTGACAAACTCGGACTACAGACAGTTGTTTCTAGCAGCTAGGAACCTTTGTTCCTACGAATAAAAAGCTGTTCACACTGTTGAAGAGAAGGTTAATAACCATTCTTGTCACTTTCACCTCTCAAATAAAAACTATAATCTCCATTCCAATTAGACAAATGTGAGTTTTAAAATTGACACTAGCAGTGCCAAGACAAATTTCTACTAAGACTAGTAGGGATGGAAGAATCTGTCCATTTCAGTTTTCTAGGTTTCTCATTTTTCCAGTCTTAAATTAAGTTCTCCACATTTCTGTATCAATTTGATTGTTTTTTTAAAAAAATCCTCTTGAAAATTCCCCAGCATTTTAGTGCAAATTCCTCCTAATTAACACATTTTATGTGCGGATTTGACTAATGTACACATTTTTCTCCTAATGTATTTCCACTAGTATATTTATTTTTATGCACACTTTCCCCTAATATATGCATTTTTGTAAATGTTGCTTGGTTCTTGCTTGCTTGCTAAGTTCTTCCTTTTAAAATGAAAAATAGAAAGGAATGGGAGGGATGACTTCTTCCTACGCCTGCAGGGAAAGAAAGCTATTCATGCCTGTAGGGCATCAGCACATGGATTTTATTTTTTTTAACAAGCTACCTAATTTATTAGAAGAATGTAATTTGCAGCAGTCTTGGGACCAAAACAAATATGGCATTCCAAGGCCTCTTCAGGCATTCAGCTGAATGCATAAATACATAAATTGTTTAACGAGTGTGGGGGTACATGTGCTGCCCCCCCAACATCAGTACACATCAGCCCTAGTTCCCAATTGTGGAAGTTTTTAAGCACATTCAGCTGAACGTGCTCAGCAGCCTTCCTGAGGACTTCCTGCAGGGGTGGAGCAATTGGGAATGGGTACAGTGGCAGCAGGGATGACACGCATGTCCTTGTGCCCCTTACATACTTTGTACTTTCCCCCCTCAATCATTCAGCTGAACACCTGAACCTGGCAGTAGAATGTGTGCACTGATATGTAATTTGTCAGCTTGCCTTAGACCTTCATTTCTTATTTCATTTAATTGACTGAGTTCCCCAGATGGTCTCTCCAGCATTGGTTCAGGCATGGGTATCTGTTCTACAGCTTTCATAACAACAGTAACGACAACATTGACTTTCTACAAACTTCCTACTCCTATTCTTAAATATTAGACAGGCGTCATCTCTGTTATCTTTTCAGCACCTACTCAAGACCTTCCTCTTTCAACAAGCTTTTTAAGTAGAGACCTTATCCCAGTCTGCATCTGTGTTGGAATTGCTTTTTAAGATGTTTTTGAAGCTTTTTTTTTTTAAAAAAAAGACGTTTTAAAATATGTTTTGTTTTAACATGTTTTTAAAGATGTTTGTTTTAATATATTTCAAAGTCTTTTAAATGATATTTTAGAGTGTTTTTCTTTGCCCCCCAGGGCTCCTAAAAACAAAAAAAGCCCACCCTGGATCCATTGGTATGTGACAACTACGACCCGGTTGCAAATACCCCCTTTTTAGGGAAGGTGTTTGAGAGGGTTGTGGCACAGCAATTGCAAGTACTCTTGGATGAAACAGATTATCTTGATCCATTGAATCAGGAGAGGCCATCCAATCCCTGGATCGCTACCTGGTGGGTTGGATGAGGGCCAATAAAGTGACTATGAATCCTAGCAAGACAACTGTGGCTGTTTCTGGACTGGGATAGCCTGACCACTGTTGTCCATGCACTGATAACCTCCAGGCTGGATTACTGTAATGCGCTCTATGTGGGACTACCCTTGAGGTCGGTTTGGAAGCTGCAGCTGGTGCAAAATGCGGTGGCAAGACTGCTCACTGGGGTTGGGTATCGCCAACATATCACCCCGCTGCTGAAAGAATTGCACTGGCTACCTATTAGCTATCGGGCTAAGTTCAAGGTTCTAGTTTTAGTGTACAAAGCCCCATACAGCTTGGGACCAGGATATCTGAAAGACCATCTTATCCCTTATATACCCAGTTGATCACTGTGCTCTGCAGGTGAGGGCCCCCTACAGATACCATCTCATCAGGAGGTCCATTCCGCATGACGTAGGAAATGGTCCTTTAGTGTAGTGGCACCTACCCTTTGGAATTCCCTCCCCCTAAATATTAGGCAGGCGCCATCTCTGTTATCTTTTTGGCACCTACTGAAGACCTTTTTCTTTCAACAAGGCTTTTAAGTAGAGACCTTATCCTAGTCTGCTTCTGTGTTGGAACTGCTTTTTAATATGCTTTTAAACCTTTTTTTAAAAAAACAATATGTTTTTTAACCTTTTTTCTTAAAAAGTCTTCAAAGCTTTTTGAAAAAAATATTTTTAAAGTTGTTTTGTTTTAATGTATTTTAATGTCTGTTTTTATGATGTTTTAACGTGGTTTTGTTTGCCGCCGTGTGCTCCTGCTGGCAGGAAGGGCGGGATATAAATAAAATAATAAATAAATAAATAAATAAATAAATAAATAAATAAATAAATATTTTAAAGCTTTTTTTTAAGATATTTTTAAAGCTTTTAAAAAAGTTTTTAAAGATGTTTTGTTTTAATATGTTCTAAAGGATGTTTTCTTTTAATATATTTTAATGTCTGTTTTTATGATGTTTTAAAATATTTTTGGTTTTTTTATTTGCAGCTCTGGGCTCCTACTGAGAGGAAGGGCGGGACATAAATATAATAAATAAATAAATAAGCAACAAACAGATGTACGGCAGAGAAAGATGCTGAGTTCATGGCCATGGAATGCATTCTGACACTCTGATAATCTAAGGACTAATTAATATTTACAAAGAAGTAGAAGATGAAGCACAATGGATTATCATTGACTTTATTGTCTCCAGTATTTATGAAATGATCATAGAGTCATCAGCTCTTATCAAAAGAATCCTTCTTGTTGCTTGAATTCTAGATTCTTCCCACCTAGCACCTTCATGCTTATTCTTTTGTATTTATGTTGCCTATGAAGCAATCCTCGACATTAAGACATCCAAAGGCTCCCAAGGGTTACAATGAATGCACCTCATTCTCCAGGTGCCATGCCAGCAACAAACAGCCAGCCCCTCTGTCTTACAGATCTGTGACTGGAGGATGTCATGTAATTCCTCCTTAAAATAATGGAGTGGCAAGGTCTTGTCCTGTGAGTAGAAACACATATCACTTTCAGTGACAAGGAGATAATATTAATCAACATCACTTCTTTGACTTCACTGAAATACGTTATTCTGCAGTAATTTTAGATTCCTTTACCCGACTAAATACAACTCTTTTCCAGTAAGAGTGAAACTCAGGGAATTGGCTAATAGTAGTGTGTAGTCTAGGGTATGCCAAGCCTCAGTGGCAGTGCACAATACAGCATGAAAACAGTGACATGTGTTATAGGTCAGCTTTTCCACTCCTGATGCCCTTTGGATGTTTGGACTACAACTCCCATCAGTCCCAGCCAACAGAGACAATGGTCAAAGATAACAGGAATTATAGTCCCAAACATCCCAGGATATTTGCACAAATACAAGCATGAAATGCAATATGAATCTGTCTTCAAATAGCCTTTTTTTCTAATTTGAGTTTGAATTCTTAATACTTGAAAATTAATGTTGTGTGAAGAGTTCAACACCTTTTAAGCTTTATTGTAAGAACTCTTTCACAACATTCATCAAAAGCCTCGGAATAATTCTTTTAATTAACAGTAAGAATGAGTCACTGTTGTTCCGTTTTGTTCTTTTAAATTTGGGGGGGAGGGAGAACAGTCTGATTTTGGAAAGGCTTCCTGTACAAAGACTGAGCCATGTGTCTTAGAAAAAGAAAACAATCTCCTTTTTTACATGTTACGTTCAAAGCTACAAGTATGAGACACAGAACCAAGTGTCTAAACAGGTGAAGAGAAAAGCATCCACCATTAATGGCTGCATGGAGTACTGCTATGCCAAACTCAGTCCTTTTTCTTTTTGGTTTCAAACTACTTCCACCATACTTAAAAATGTCTTTTTAGGCCTCTTCAGAATTGCCCTCTACACATAGGGCTACGCACATGAGTGGTACCATGCCTCTTGGCCCTGCCCTGCTTCCCATATTCACACAGTGAGCTCAACATCTGCAAAGGGCAGTCACACAGTTGAGAATCCCAGTCTCACAGGGTTCCTGATCATGTCAGGAACATCAGCTGCAACATCAGGCATGGAGCCAGGAGGCTCAGCCCCCCCTCCACTACCATATATTTAGCCCTACGCATGAAAGGCAAAATGTGAAGAAAACTATTGTCTTCATCAATACAATACTTATATATAAAAAACATAAGAAAACAAGAAGAACCTGCTGGATCAGGCCAATGGCCCACCTAGTCCTGCATTCTGTTCTCACGGAGGTCAGCCAGCTGCCCATGGGAAACCCGCAAGCAGGCTTCCAGCAACGGGTATTCGGAAGAATACCACCCCTGACTATGGGGACACAGCATAGCCATTATGGGCAGTATCATCCATGAATTTGTCTAATCCTTTTTTAAAGCCATCACTGCCTCTTATGGGAGCAAATTCCATAGTGTAACTATGTGCTGTGTGAAGAAACACTTTCTTTTGCCTGTCCTGAATCTTCCCATATTGCTTCATTGGATGTCCCTGAGTTCTAGTTTTATGACAGAGGGAGAAAAAACTTTCTCTATCCACTTTCTCCATGTTTTTTTAAAAGATTGGTGTTACATTGGCCATTTCCCAGTCCTCAGATATGGAGGCAGATCTGAGGGACAAGTTACATATTTTTGTTGGAAGATACAGAGTTAGCAGAGCATAGTAGCTAGGAGACTAAACTATAGGAATGGGCAAATCAATCTATTTTTAGTCTGTGGGTTTCCTTCAACTAGATTTTACTCAGAGTAGTCCAACTTAAATTAATGGGCCTAAGTTAGTCATGTTTATTAATTTTAATGGGTCTACTCTGAGTAAAACTAGCATTGGATACAACCCTTTGTCACTTCCACATGTTCCTATTTTGGCCTTCATCTCTGATTTAAAAAAAAAATACTCAACATTTTGCATTTAAATATGTGTGCATTTGGGGACATTGAATTCCTCAAGCATCCTATTCCAGGTTTGAACCCAAAAACTCCAGACTGAAATCTCTCCTCAACTCTGGACTCATGACAGAAGATAGCGTTTGACAAGTCCCTGTCTCTTAGCATTAACTCCCATTAACATACTGGTCATCATGAACTGATCTTTCATATGAGATTGTTGTATGATTACTTAAGTTTATGAAGCAATCTGAATTATCTTAACATTTTATATAATGCTGAGTACTATAGTTCTTATTATTAAGGCCTGGTTTGCTTTTTTTGTGTGTGATAGAAGAGCAGCCTAATCCACATCGACAAGGCTTGTTTTACAAGACTTTGGAAAAAGGCCATACTTCATTGGTAGAGCATATGCTTTGCATGCCAAAGGTCCTAGGTTTAATCCTCAGCATCTACAGGTAGGGCTAGGAGAGAACCCTGTCTGAAACTCTGGAGAGCTGCTGCCAGTCAGTGTAGACAATACTGAGCTAGATGGACCAATAATCTTTCTCAGTATAAGGCAACTTCCTATGTTGTTTCCATGGATCTCCACTATCAAATAATTTTTTTAAAAAAACCAAACAGCAAAGCTGTAAAGTCTTTTGGGAGAATCTCATTGCAGTTGGTGATGAATTTATGCTTGGAAGCATGACCCTATCAATTAAATGTGGAATGGATACTATACTTGTTCACTCATATGAAGCTTGTGTCACCATGATGCTTTGGTAATTGATTGTTACTTTGTCTTTCCCAACCATCATGTCAGCCAAGCCAGCTGCACGACACTCATGATGAGAAAAACTGGAAAAATTTAGCACTGAGTAAGGTGAAACCATACAGATTTCCCATGAACTTTAGTCAGGCCTACCAGTACTATTCTTATAGTAGTTACCAGCATCTAAAGTATATTGGTTTGGTCTCTCAGCTCCATAAAAGAAAAGTCAATACTAGTTCAATCACTGTCTTTTCCCTCCACAAAGTTCTTAAGCCCACCCATGAACTAACTACACAGGAAAGGAGCTGCGCAGATTGTGCAGCTGTACCTGAAATCATAGTTACTGGCATGAATAAGCCATATATCAGGGCTTGTTAGTCATGCTTTCTTCAGTAACATTTGTGCACAGTGCGCCTTCTTTACTGGGACAGGTGCTGCAGACTTCATTTATTTTGTCTCTTACTGGGAAGATGGATTTAAGAGAGAGAAAATTGTGTAGATAAATCTAATTGCTACTTCAGAATAAAAGCTTAAGCCTTTATGGTGATCTGAACTCTGGAGGCAGAATTTAGATGTTAATGAGCTAGAATTTTACCTCTAGATTAACACTCCCAGTATGTGAAACAGATTTGATATCTTTACCTTGTGTCTTTTGGGGGAACCCTGGGGTTTATTGGAAAGTTATTATGGGTCCCTTAGTGTGAAGATTATAATGAGAGACAGCTTGCCCACCATACCAATTTTTCCATTACAATGAGCAATCAGAAAGATTATATGTTCTAAACTGCACATTCTGTTCACATGAGGCAACAAGGAGGCCAGTCTGTGTTTTGCATAACCTGAATGTCTACCCTAAAACATATCAAGAATCCTTTGCAATATTCAAGTGTTCCATGACAGATGCTCAGATGTAGTTCAGAAGACAAGATATGGAAAGCATTCTCAAGAAATAGAAAGTCAAAATAACAACTCCTTCACTACTCGGAAAATGTGTAATTGACTTCAGTCAGTGAACAATATTAAACTGATGCTGAAATAGTATTTTGTGCAATTCTGATAATTATGTATTTTATAAATGATGGTTAATTATTAGTGGCTGTCAATTTTCCTAATATAGGTACTGACTTTGGCCTTTTGTCAGTGTAGGGGTTTGCATGAATGTTTCTTTTTGCATATTTATTTATCATGCCACACATGAAGGAACATATAAGGTTTCTCCACAGATTTCATGTACTTTCGTTGCTGTTGTTCATACTGCTGTCTACATTTCTGACTTTTTCTTGTTCCACATTATTTTCAAAACAACACTCTCTGGGAACATTTATACAGAGGAAGTGGTTGAAATTGCTCAAAGAGAGGTTTAATCTGGTGGCATCCCATAGCATACCCTTTGGAGGCCTTGGTGGTTCTAACACTGACAAGTCTGTTTACTTAGTCAACAGTAGTGAGTGGGAAAAAATGACAAATGCTGTGAGAATCTATGCAGTATAGCCAGTCTTAATGACAACATTTTTGAATAAAATAATCCCAAATGTATTTGGTGTTTTAAAAAATGTTTTTTTAAAAGAAAAAATAGATTGGGCCATATAATAATTCCCTTTGTTACTTCTGACACATGAGCATATGTGCCGCAGTAACAGTTACGAGGACTGAAGATAACATAATTTATTCCATGAAAGTCAGAGTTACGACAAAGCAGTTAAAGAGAAACAGGACATTATTATATTGATATATTTATAATGCCCTACTTTTCCATTTATGGCAAGATCCATCCAGCAGTTTTTTAAAATACGAAAATGTATAAAATAATAATTAACCATTAAGGCATTAAAATATTTAAGCACATAGAGTGCAATCCTATACACATTTATCTGTAAGTCTTATTGAACACACTGGGGCTTACACATCTGTCTTAGAGCTCCTTGGGAAAAGGGATTGTTAAATTGCCCAGAGGATTGTAGCTCTGTGAGGGAACATGGGTCTTCTAACAACTCTCAGTACCTTTAACAAACTACAATTCTCAGGATCCTTTGGGGAAGCCTATGACTATTTAAAGTTATATAATACTGCTTTAAATGTACACTGCAGATTGTTGAACACTATGGAGCTTATTTCTAAACAAACATACATAGGATCACACTGTACAGAGATTAACATAACATGAAACTCACCAGAATCAGCAATCACTTTAAAAACTGAAGCCAGCTGAAGGGTTTCAGAATGAAAAACTGAACTAATTTCTTAAAGATAGACATGAAAAGTTACCCTGTGAACAGAATTTCACAACATGGATGGCACACTAGAGGGAAACCCTTACTTTTCATAGCCTCTAACTCAGCTGGTTTTTAGCAGCAGGATTCTTTAGGATGATCTAAACACACCTGAGGGGCATTTTGGGAGGGCATTACTTGAAATATGAGGAGGGTGTATGTTTTCATTCTTTTTATTTATTAAAATATTTGTCTTCAGCATTTCTGTCTAGATATGGCTAATAAAAAACATTTGCAACAAGGCCATAACATATCATCAATGAAATAAAAATAGAGAACAGCAGATAAAACAGCAAATAGCAGCTGATGTAACACGTAAAAAGAAGAAAACCCTTAATTGTTTATTCATGCCAAAGCCACCTTACAATAGCACTGTTCTCATCTGGCGTTGGAATGTCAACAATGAGGGGATGTGTGTGTGTGTGTCCTGTAATATCCTGCTTTATAGTCCTGAGAGACTCTCCAAGTGGCGTACAAAAATACTCACAATAAAAATTATGGGTTGTAACCAGCGCTGCATGAGCAGCATTCTGCTCATGTAACAGGACTTCCCCTTTTTCTCCTCTCTCCCCCCCAAATCTGCTCCAGAGGGTCTCCCAACCCCGTGGAACAGTTTTTGAGGGTGCATGGAAGGCTGCACAGGAGAGGAAGGAGAAGTTGTGTTGCACAAACAAAAGTCTGTTGTGTGAGCAAAATAGCAGTGTTGCAAACAGTCCAATATCCACATCTGGTATCAAATGTCCCTATGATGACAGAATTATTCAGGTGGCTTTTCCTGCTCTCAGCCTTGGTCTTTCTTGGTGATGTCCTTTGAGGCAAGGGAGTGGGGCTGAACAGCTGAGACTTACTCAGTCCATGATAGAAGCAAAACTTCCTTTGTTGGTAGTTAGCATTGTCAGGCAACAACTCCCACTGAGGTCCTTTGAGGCAAGGAAGTGGGACTGAGCAATTGGATCTTGCTCAGCCCATGATGGAGGCAATGTTTTTTCCTTGCTAGCAGATGGTATTGCCAGGAAACAGCTCCCTCTGAGGTTGTCTGAGGCAAGGAAGGGAGACTGAGTAGCTGTGTCTCACTCATCCCATGATGGAGGCAAGTCTTACCACATATACTGTACACACATACAGACATATAGGCATATACTAGCAGTATGCATGGGTCCCAATATTCATCTTGTATCTGTATCCGTGCTTTAAAAAATCTGAACTGTTTCTGAGTAACTTTGTGATCTCTCCTCTTTGATTTTTTTTTTTTCAGTTTCTGGCCACTCTATAGTAAACAAAGCTCTGTGATTTCCTGTTCACTACAATGGGGAATGAAAAGTATAATGAAGTAAGAGGCCACACAGATGATCTAAACAACAACAAGAACTTTACTATAACTAATCATATACAGGGAACAAGGCCCACAGCATGGTGTTGCTTGTAAGGCAGCCTAGGGCTGACTCAGCAGTTCCTGGTATGGCAAGCCTGGAGGCTCAATACACAACATCCCTCCCCCCTAGATCTCATAGTCCTGAAGATACTTGGGACGAGTCCTGGTGCGGTTCGATTGACGGCAATTTTGCATTGAAGCTGATAGTGCATCCCCTAGTTCCCCATTTGGCTCTGGTTGATGCTGGTCCACTTCAGGGTCCAGGTGCAACTGCTCCTGTCCGACATCAGGAGCAGTCACTGGCTCATTTTCTCTTTCCACCACACTTCTGGGGGCAGCTGCTTTGGCTTTGGGTTGGCATACTCGCTCAGTATGCCCAACTTTTTGACAATACTGACACTGTGCACCTCTGAAACGGCAGGCACACCATTCATGGGATCCACCACAGCTCTTACATTTCACTAGAGAAACTTGTCTGGATCTCGGAGGTCCTGCAGCACCTACTCTGGTTGATGAGCATTTGCACTGCAGCCAGTGGATCTCTAGAAGTTGTTGATTTGAATCTTTAACCAGCTGGGTTTCTGAACAGGGCGAGTTTCTTGCCAAGCGCACTTCTCGGGTGCTTGCTGCTGCTGCTTCTGTAGCCAGAGCTTCCTGTAATACAGTCTTGAACGTGAGCTGTCCTTTTGCAGACACTTTTGAAGGCCCTCATCATGCCAACCACAGACCAGGCAATCAGGCAGCATCTCCTCAAGGTTGGGGAAATTGCAGTGATTCACCATGCATCTAAGTTCAGCAACATATAGTGACACACTCTCTGTTGGGCCCTGATTTCATTTGTAGAAAGAATGTTGTGCTATTTCAGACAGTTTTGGAGAGAAATGTCCTTGTAAAGCATCCAAGATATCTTCATAAGATGTATTAGCAAGTTGTGCTGGTGCTAGGAGGGCCTGGGCTAGGTCAAAAGTGTCCGGCACACTTTTTCTCTGACTCTGTAATGCCATTTGCTGCCAAGTAAAACTCCAGCCTCGCTGCATAACTTTCCCACTTGCTGGGACATGCAGGGTTAAATTCTTCAAGGCGCCCTTGGATGGCCACATTCCACAAGATACACACTGACCTGGAGTGCTTTGTAGTGATTTCCACAAGGCCCAAGCTGATGTCCTAATCCAGTCTACAGAGAAATGTTCTCTCCCTTTCAGCCTCTAATGCATGAGGAAAACACTCTGTGTGCCTCACAGAATCCCACCTTTGTAGCCAGTGAAAAGTATCGTGAAGGAAGAGGCCACACAGAGAATCTAAAAAATAACAAGAATGTTACTATAACTAATTATATACAGAGAACAAGGCCCACAGCACGGTGCTCCTTGTAAGGCAGGCCTGGAACTGAAACTGCCACAGCCTGGGGCTGACTCAGCAGTTCCTGGTATGGCAAGCCTGGAGGGCCAATAGACAACAGGAAACTCAAAAACAGCTATAGCTTTTCCCCTTTTGGAAGAAGGTGACAAACGTTTACAGGTACGGGAACCCCTCCAAAGTGGTTAAGCCTGACAAACTGCAAACAAATTACAGGACGGTGTAAAAGCCGAAATGGAACGGAACAGGCCGGAACGGGCTCTTCATAAAAGAAATTGATGCCAAAAACACTGGGATGTGTTAGAGACACTTA